>NC_079375.1:7436731-7591731 GCF_021018895.1 Seriola aureovittata
ATGAACCAGTACAAATCAATCCCTTTCTACTGCACAACCTGGAAGTTAGACGCTAAATCCTGGCT
This sequence comes from Seriola aureovittata, assembly GCF_021018895.1. Taxonomy (NCBI): domain Eukaryota; kingdom Metazoa; phylum Chordata; class Actinopteri; order Carangiformes; family Carangidae; genus Seriola; species Seriola aureovittata. Next base: position 7,436,797 of record NC_079375.1, read on the forward strand.
CTGCAGTTCTCAAAGCCCTACTAGGAAGCTGATCCCACAATAGAAGTCGGATCCATGACCTATTTATGGGCATATCGGAGAAGGTTTAACTGAATCCCACAATTAATAAATAGCAATTAAAGAAGATCTTATAGATATCTTTGGTGTTCTGTCTCCGTGAGTTGGAGCAGAATAAATGATTCACAGCCAGTCTCCTCCTGGTCCTGGGTTTCACTGTCCTCTCTGTGTTTGAATTGCTGTTAAATCTGGCCACTTGTGTATCGAGTTCTGGGTGATCACATTTCCCTCTCTGTGAGGGCAGCCACAAGGTGTGAAGCCAGATTTCTACATTTCTGGCGCAGGAGCAAAGGTCATTTTCCCTGTTGGCCTCATCACAGGACGGCCCTTCCCCAGGGACCTCAAAAAAAACGTAGACTGATGACACCCCGGGGTGGAGGAGGACATAACTGCATAACTTAGCCTGCTGCAATAAAGACAGAGCTCCCTGATGATTCCTGTATTTAGCATACCGACGCAGCGCTCGGTCATCTACACTTTTATTTTTGAATCCGGCTCAGTTTTCACACTGAGACTAAAAACGGGGGTTCTTTTTTTGATCGTGTATAAAAGATGGAGACTATTCTCGGTGTTCCTTCAGTTTTAGAGCCTAAAAGATAAATAACTAACAGTCAGTGCCATAGACGGCTTTTATGTTGAAAACTTTGTTGGTAAACCATTTTTTTTTATTGAACTCAATCTTATGAAATGTATTTTTTATTTTTATTTTTGTCTGTCTTTTTGTACACATTTGTTAATACACTGTGTACACCTGCTGCGTGTCTTTGTACAGATCCTGTTCTGCACCCTGAACACCCACAAGATTGACATGGACAAGCTGCTGGGGGGCCAGATCGGCCTCGAGGATTTCATCTTCGCCCACATTAAAGGGATCAAGAAGGAAGTGGAAGTTCATAAATCTGAAGATGCGCTCGGCCTCACCATCACCGACAATGGAGCGGGCTACGCTTTCATAAAGGTGAGGACAGAAGGAACATCTCACCCAGAGTAAATCAAAGAAAAAGAACTTCTGTTGTGTTTGTTTTATTTTTGCTCAGTTGATAAACCAACAATGATGTGTAGCAATATGTAAGTAGCTGTTCAGCCAAAGTTGTATGAGGTCAAAACAAGTAAGCACCATGGACTTGCACTCACTCAGCGCTCCCTCTGCTCTAAGACCAGCCTCAATTCTTTGTGGCCTTGATTCCTCAAGATGCTGGATTGAGCTTCTGGTCCAAATGAATGCCAAATACTGACCCTACCTCAGCAGGAATCAAGATTCGTCAGACTTCAGCTGTCCAGTTTTAGTCATTTCTGTTCTTTCCTGACAGGAATGAAACCCGACGTGGTCTCCTGCCGTTGTAGCTCATCCACCTTAAGCTTCGATGCTATGTGTTGTTCATTTTCTGCTCCTCACAGCCGTAGAGAGCTGTTATCTCAGTTACTTCTTCTCAGACCTCAATCATCTATAAGCTGCTCCTGACCTGTATCTGCATGATTCTATGCACTGCTGCCACATAATGGACTGTTTATCAGCAATGCAACTCATTTTCTTCAGTGTGAATGAATCTGTTTATTATTTTATCATCAATCAATCATTTGATTAAAAAAAAAAAAAAAAGATATCCAAAATAATGGTGATTGCCCACCATAAGTTAGCAAAGTAGAAAGTGGTATTGTAGTTTATTACATGGTTTCAGTGAAGTGGCTGCAGCAGGACAAACTGCTCACATGTGCCATCATGTGATCCTGAAGCTGCACTGCATCCTGAAAACCTGACGGTGTTTATCACACAATAAAGCCTCAGGTCAGCGCTGTGGTGCTGGTGTATTAAGTGAGCTATGAAAAAGATGCTGCCTCTTTGAGGATAATGTCAAACAAGGCAATTAAATCGGCCAACTGTCGGATAATAAAACTTCTATAGATCTTCCCACAGTATAATTTAAACATTAACCACTCGTTGACTCTTAAACACATGAAACATCCAGTCTAATGCAGCTTCTCTGTCACACTCGGACTGTTTTACATCTTCTCTTGCACTGCATTGTTGACCAGAGAGGATTATAGAGCAAAATGTAGGTCAGGACAGGAGACATTTACCAGGTTCTGCCTGTAGCTCAAGCTGAAAGAAAAGAAAATGTATTGAATTGAACAAAACAAACAAACAAAAAAAACTCCCACACCCATGCAGTGCAGATGTTCCTGAGCTGCTGGAGCAGATACATTTGCATCACAATTGTTTATTTCCTTTTTTAAAAAAGGCTTTTGAAGTCCCATACAAAAATAAAGCTTAGCTTAGCTTTCCATGGAAAGAAATTTAATAACGTATTATTTTGTGTTCTGCTGAGTCCAGTGGTTTCACATCAGTGGGCTCACAAACAAGAAAAAAAAGATTATATTGGCCTAATACACACACACACACACACACACACACACACACACACACACACACACACACACATTGTCTGTCTTTGCTCTCTTATTTTGATCTCTGTGTTTGTCAAACCTCTTTTTATATGGCACTAAAACTTTTTCTGTCTTTTAATTATATTTGTGACTGATGTCCTCTTTTCCCGTTCGCCCCTCCTCATGGCAGCGTATTAAGGAGGGCAGCGTTGTGGACGGGGTGAAGGTGATCTGCGTGGGCGACCACATAGAGTGCATTAACGGACGTAACATCGTCGGGACGCGGCATTATGAGGTCGCCCGCATGCTTAAAGATCTGCCCAGAGACAGACCTTTCACCCTCAAACTGGTGGAGCCGATGAAGGCTTTTGGTGAGTAAGAAACAAGATACAGAAAACATGTAGGCGATACTGACACTGATTCAGAGACACCAGCATCAACACGTTTTTTTTCATGAAAAAAAAAAAAAAAAAACAGACAGATAATAGTCACATTTGAGAAGCTGAAACCAGATAATGTTTGGAGTTTTTGCTTGAAAAATGACTTATTAATTAGTTGCTTCTCTAGTATATTGTCATATATTGGAACTAAACAATTCTTAACATGAGTGAAACCAAGAACTTGAGCGAGTGATCTTTAGGGATCATTTATGAGTCAGTTGAGCAACTGGACGGTCTGTAAAAACCTGTTATGTTTCTCTTCTGACTGATAGAAATGCTTGAGCCCAGGTCAAAGGGTGCCAAACCTGCCAGCGACAACAAGATCGGCACAGGGAGGGGGACTCTGAGACTTCGCTCCAAGGGCCCAGCTACTGTGGAGGATGAGGTAAGTCTCTCCTGCTCATTTGGACAGGGAACTGTTGACGTTATTGTGAAGCCTAGTGAGAGGTTGTCTCTTTTCCTTCTCTTAATGTATCCTTAAAGAAGATACACACAGATAAGGCTAAACAAAGAAACAAACAAAATACAATCAAATGAGGAACTGAACCGAGTTGTTTGTGTTTTCCAGCCAACAGAATTTGAGGAGAAGGCAGTGAAGAAAGTGGACGACCTCCTGGAGAGCTACATGGGCATCAGAGACACCGAACTTGGTGAGTGATATTAACACCAGCAACACGAGTGCCACTGCAGTGTCACTCTATGATTCAGCCCCAATCGGGAAAAACAAAACGTGCGACCGTGTGGCTCTGCAGGACGCAGCAGTGGCCACTGCAGTCTGCAGAAATATAGGATTTAAACTTTGGTTTCAACACGGGCAGACATTTCATCATTCAGGGCAGAACGTGGACATCTGTGAGACCATGAATGTAAACGTGAAGAAAAGAATGAACCTGCTGCTAGATAACAGATAAAAAAAACAATCCTGTGACTTCTTCTTCTGCTAAGGTTTTGCACAAGGAGCACTATGTGACCAAATAAGAGTAACATACAGTTTTTAGATGAACATCTTAAACCTCAGTTCAGCCCTTGCTTTTATTGTTAGCCAACGCAAAGACTGTTTTTATATGATCAAAATTCATAATTCCAGATATAATAAAAAGCAAAGGACTCTGGATTTGAATGTCTTAAAGGGGCCATATCCTGGCTGTGTTGCATAAATAAAAGAAGGGAGTTTTTTGACATGCTTGATGTGTAGTCCACAAGTAAGCGAGGGGGGATCAAGAACAATTTAAATTTTGTAAAACACATGAAAACTGATCCACGTCTGGTGTGACCAACAACTAACACTTCAGTCTTCTTGGTATTCAAATACAGGAAGTTGAATTTACATTGTATCATGAATCTTTAGCTCCTCAGTTATTCCTGTAGTGAAGTGTCCGCTCGTCCCTCTCCTCTCCAGCTGCTACGATGGTCGAGGTCGGCCGTGACAAGAAGAACCCGGACGAATTCGCCATGGCGTTAGACGAGACCCTCGGAGACTTCGCTTTTCCGGATGAGTTTGTATTTGACGTCTGGGGTGCCATCGGAGACGCCAAGCAGGGAAGATTTTAAGTTTGCACCTGCTCCCCCAAACACACACATCCACACACACACACACACACACACACACACACACACACACACACACACACACACACACACACACCCACCCTCTCCACCCTCTCCAAGCCGACTGGACAAACTTCAACCAGTACAAACAGGGGTGGGTGAAGTGCTCCTTCCTCCCTTCACTTTGTTGTTAGGTGCAGCTTTGCACTCGGATGGAGAGTCTTTAAGTCAAGTTGAGTCAGGTGGGTCTACATAAGGAATTTCACATGTCAGGGTTTTGGTGTAATCTTGTAAAGATATCCATGAAATGTGGAATGCAGTTTCCAACACTGGAACTGCCTCCTACATGTTGAAACTTTTGTACCCCACCTTGGAGGCAGGGTAGCTCTAAATGCATCTAAAGCTCATGATACTGTTCTTCTGTCAGAACAGATAAACTAGTCGACAGTGGTCTATTACACTGGTTATAAATGGTACGTGCACAACCTTAAATTTTAAAACAATCACTCAGTTCTAATCACACTTTATAGCTGTGTAATTTTGAGTATACAGACGTATAACACAGCTTTTTATAGGCTTTTTTTTTATATGTGAAAATGCTGCTGATTTTACAGCAGCAGCATTATGTAATTATAGTGATCGTAGCAATATTTCTCTCTCAAGCAACCTTTTTATTTCCCTCCCATCTTTTAAAATCTTTTAAATGACCTCATGGTTTAAGAAAAAAAAAAAAGTCAGAGCTTTGACCACGCTCACTCTGCTAATGTTTGTTTACTTTGTGATTTTCTTTTCTCTGTGCCCTTAAACATCTCAGCTTGAGCCTTGCGTCCATCTTCCAGAGACTGAGCAATACAGAGAAAAGAGGGTTTATCTTTTTAAATGCCTTTTATCCAAGTTTGACGACACATTCCACCAACATTCCTTATGTTTCTCTTGCAGTTAAAGTCTGTTAGCACTGATAACAAGTCACGAAATGAGGCAGATTTAGAGAGGCATGCTAATTTTATTTTTTCCCTGTAATTTATTTTATCATGAAAAATCATATGCTGCATGACATTTTATACGCCGAGACATGGCTCCACATGAAAGCCATTCTGGAGGCAGTGTCTGGAATGGGATCAATTGCAATCCAATGTCTTAACTGAATGCACTCGCATTAATGTAACTGCACTATTTAAATCACTGTCAAACTGAATTTAAATAGTGACTCCATTAGTGTCATCTACTGATGTTAACTGTTCACAGCAGTTGCATATTGTTTGACAAACCATAAGGGATCACTATTGTTCGATAGACAATAAAATTTGATATACTGTTATATTCACTGCTGTGTCATGAATGCATCTGGCTCACAATGACGTAACAACACACACACACTACTCAATACAACAAACTTTATTTGCACACCTGGCTGTGTACATGTATAAAATACATTGAGACACTTAACCAATGTTTCCATCCCTCATTCAAAGAGTTTAACAAGGCTGGTTTAAAAAACAACAACAAAAAAAAACAGTGGTGTCACTTCACAAGCAGCAAAACAAACAGAACAGAAATAAACAGTCAGATATAGCTAAATAAGTAGAGATAAATTGTCAGGATTAAATGAATTATTATAATTATTAGAAAGTGGATTATAGAAATCAGAAGTAGAGAGCCTATCTATTAGTGCAGGGTGAATATAGTCGCAGAGTACTGAAGAGGATCTTTGGAAGCACATCACTGTAGGTGTTTATCTTTACTATTATGAAGTACTGCATCATCGCTGTTGGGTGAAAACATAAAAAAAAAAAAAAAAAGTCTACTGGTTCCACTGAAGGGATTTCATTTTCTACAATGTGTTTGTGAAACTTGTTCAGAACCAAACAGACTGAAACTTCATGGCTGTCGAGTGACAAACAAGGCATTTTACTTAGGTGGTAAAAACTTGGCATATTAAAGATGTGAAGTTTGCATCCAACAAGAGATGAGAGTTAATAATTAACACTGCAGTTAACTTGGCTAGCTTGAGTTGTTTATATCCTCTACAGACGGACAATACAGTACAGTATATGGCATTTAAGTAACAGTACATTACAAATATACATGTTTTAAAACAAAGACAGTGGCGGGAGAATGACTGGTGATGTTGGAAAAAACCGTACGAGACGAAAAGAAATACTCAAGCACCGATGCCGTCTCATGATTGGCTTGGTTTGGTCAGTGAGGTGGACCCCACTGTCAAGTATGAGTATCAATAGTGAAAGGGGTTGTTTGGCGGGGGTGGGGGTATTACAGGGCGCTCTGAAGCTCAGGCTCAGGTAGAGGAAGTGTAGCCCTTACAGCCTGATGCCCAACGCCACCTCCTCACAGCTCATCTCCAGTGTGACCGTGCTTGAAGGCGTCGCCCGTCAGCTTCTCCTGCGCCTCCTTCATACCGGACAAAACTGAGGAGGAATGGAGGGAAACACACACACACACACACACCATGATTATCACTATCATTATTTGGATAGTCACATTTGTTGCTCTTCAGGCTCTGAGGTGAGCAGAGGAAAACTAGGAGTTTGCAAACGAGCTGGTGGACAGGAGCTCAAGTCTTGAGAAAGAGCAGAAAATCATTTGCATGGTGAAGAAAACCCTCTTTACGACTGCACAGCAAGTTAAGAACGCTCTGCAGGATGTGGGCAGACATGTTTCAAGAGAATTCATGACCACAACCTCAGAGAATTGAGCACAAGGTGTAAAGCTCTGGTAAAGCTCAAGGCCAGGTTAAAGAGTGCTGGAACACAGGTCTCTATCAAAGTGATGTGTGGAGAGAGAGAGAGAAAAAAAAGGAGCATCTCATGACCCAAAGTCACCACCTCATTAGTCAAACTCAGTGGACAACATCTAATCCTTCAGTAGGACAACAGTCCTAAACACAGGGAAACCAAAGAGCTCGGAATATCCTCGACCAGCAGTCAGTCATCTGATTTCAATCTGACTGAGCTGTGGACCAGACTGAAGACCAGTGTCTGCAGTGAAAGGCTCAGAGAGCATCACCAAGGGGAGATACAAAGTGTCTGCTGATGTTTATGGGTCCAAGACTTCAGGCAGTTACTGACTGCACAGGATTTTCCACTAAATATTAAATAATATGATTTAGTTTGACTTCATGCGTATCTGTCCAATCATTTTTGAACCCTTTATTTCTGAGTTAACAGGGCTCTGTTCATGTAAAGCTTCTCAAATTAAAGATAAGACTTTACTTTAATGTAATAACTATTATTTCATTTCAAACTGAATGTTGCTGAAGCTCAGAGCCTGAAGTACAAAAAAAATGCAAAACTGTCCCAATACTTCCGGTCTGGACTCAATCCACTGACCTCAAATGTGAGTTTTCTTTAATCTCAGCTATTATGTCAGAGAAGCCAGCAGCTGTAATCACATAATATTCGCCGCTGAATGTTTTCTCAGAGGTAAGTGAGAATTATTTGGATTGTTACCTTGCTCTGCGTTGCTGTAGAAGTACTTGTAGTTTGGGTTCCCATTCTTGTTAGTGATTTCAGGATGGACTTTGCCGCTGGGATCTGTGCAGGGATTAAGAAGGGTCAAATAAAAGGCTTGTTTAGTTCAAATTAAAATCCAAATAACAAAGAGCTGAAACTAACCATTGCTTTCACTATGGATTAATTCATTGTTTGGCCCATAATATATAAGATTTATGGAAAAAATTGCCTTCATAATTCCTCGAAGACGTACTGTCCTGTCAGAGCAACAGTCCAAATTATTGATTAGTTCCTTTAATCTTTACACACTGTTTACTCTTTGTTTGTATTCAACACCTCATACAGGTGATGTTTTAGGCCAGTTGGCTTTTCTTTCTTCTGTCAAACACCTGGAAGGATGTCACACGTCCTTGTTCCATTATTTTATCTCCTATTGAGCTTAGTGAAACATTATCAGCCACTGCATGTTATTCAGGGAAGACCAACTGTGCAATCAGTTTCTCCAGAGGAATCCTAACAAGTGTTTACATGGAGGGTGACTCAACCCCCTCCGTACCAAGGAAAAGAATCCGAGGAATGTATCCGCCATCAGGGCTGAAGGCTTCATCCTTTGGCTCCTCCTCGTCCTGTAAGAGATAACTGGTCATGAACAGATCTCAAGCTGATATATGTTAACATTGGCTACAAGCACAGTCAGAGCTCCTGCACTGTTCACCACATTAGAATTAAGACCTTTTTTATACAACACACACACACACACACACACACACACACACACACACACACACACACACACACACACACACACACACACACACACACACACACACACACACACACACACACACACACACACACACACACTTCAGATAATAATGGAAAAAGTGGAGCTTCTTGGTAACTATGTATTGAGTGCCTTTATGACCATATGACTCTGTCTGTCTGAGTCTGAATTCAGTGTTTGAATGTTTCAGTGTCTGACAGTGATAAAACACTGACAATAAAAAAATACTCTGGTGCAGCTCTGAGTTAAAAAAAAACAAAAGCACAAAAAAGGCACCAAATTAAATACAGAATCACACAGAGACTAAAGACGATAACCATATACGCCGTACGTAAAAAAAAAAATGTAACTCTGGTTGACTGACATGAGCATTTTCTTACCTCCAGGTTGATCATTACGAAGTTGTGTGCAATTTCAGAGATTTCCTTGGACTCAGCAAATTTGGGCTTCAGTGCTGATGTAAAAAGACACAGCGCAATTATTAATTATTTTCTCATCTTTTACATCTAGGACAAATAATAGAGAATAACATCACAGTACAGTTCCTGCCCTGCGTCTTTAAAATGAAGCCTGCTCCAGAAAAAAAACTCACATTTCAGAATTAAGACATTTTAATGTGTAGAAAGAAGTTTCATTTTCATCACACATAAGAACTTTCAGGTCATCACAGTTCAACTAGAGCGCTGGACCTTTTCTTACTCTCTGGTGTCTCCCAATTGTCAGATGAGAAAAACACAAGTCAGAGGTAGTGATCATGGAGAACGCTGACGCAGGGACTTGATCAACAAAAAAGTGATTCTGCAACTATTTTGATAATCAAATAATCGCTTTGGTCATTTTACAAGCAAATTATGCAAATTATTTCCATCTTCTCAAATGTGAGGATTAACTGATTTACTTTGTCATATTTGACAATAGCTTTGTATGAGACTATTGGTCGTACAAAACCCCTGCAGACGTCACCTTGGGGTGTGTAATAACTGAGAAAACAACCAGCAGACTAAGATGAAAAATGTTTATTAAGGAGTCCAGTGTGATGTCTTCAAATGTTTTGTCCAACCAACGGTCTCAAACCCAAAGATATTCAGTTTACAATGTTCTCATAATGAAGACCTGCAACCTTAAAAATGAACCATCAACCAACTGATGGTTAATGAATAACTCATTTCAGCTGCATCTGTGTATGTGTTGTATCTTTTTGAGGAACAAATGTGACGGCAGGTTTTCATGTCTGAATGAGCAGCCAACATATTTTCACACAGAAGTCGAGTCTTCCTGCGTCAGACTCAGTAAAACCCTTTTTAGATAGAACTGAAAACTTCTGGCTTCATCTGTCTGTTCAAGTGATGGCTTTTTGTCATTCATACGTAAGTGTTCACTACACAGTTTCATTATGGCTTTATTTAGACAGGACAGATTTGTATTGTATTTTTTTTTTTTTTTTTTTTAACAGTTAAATGTTAAATTGTTTTACCTTTGCAGGCTCCACACCAGCTCTTGTGGATGATGACCATGATCGGCAGTCCGCTGTCAATGCAAACACATGAAAAAGTTTGTCACACTCGAACACTGAAAACCAATAACTCAGGCCTGCAAGTGTGGGAAATAAAAAAATATACATGCATTAATGTATTATTAAACATTAAGTCACTTCTGGTCATTTTAGATGACGTGGCTTTGTCTAAAAGCTGTTTCAGGCCTCGGGTCAGTGATTACACAAAAGGCTGTTGAGCAGAGTTACAACAGTAAGTGTTCGTGATATTCCATCTCTCAGACTGAACTCACCTGGCCTCAGCTTCTTTCTTGCCATCGTCCAGTGTCCTCCAGCTGATGTTATCTCCAAACCCTGCGGGGGAATGAATTAATGAGCACACCGGCATTGTGTAACTGGTATTATATTTCTACAACAGGGTGGGTCCGCCCTAAATACAGCATCAGTAAAAACAAGTGTCAGGAAACTATGGCAAATACAAATGAATAAGCGGTTATTCAATATCAAGCTGAAGGGCAATATCGACTTGGCTCTGTCACCTGTAACTACTTGACCAGCTCGTAGGTTTAAATGGTAGCAGCAGGACAAAGAATCAACACAGTAGTTAACTATACTGTGACGCGAGCGCTTGTTCAACTGAAGCAAAGAAGAATCTTTCATTTACTTCTTTCATGTTTTTTGGTGGTTCAGATTTATTTTTGTTTCCCATTAAATGATGTTACTGTTTTTGTTTTTTTTTACATTTAGGGACATTTCCTGGTACGACCACTGTACGTGTTACAGTATGTGAAACCTAGTATTGTATAAAAATGCACATAAATTAAGAAGCAGAATCAAATGTACAAACATTTTTGAAAGAAATGTTGAGTAACTCTGATATACAGCACTACTTCCTGCAGTGCAGTATTGTCCTACTGATGCATCAGAGGGTGTAGTAACACAGTTTGTTCCAGCACTGCCTTTGTACAGTCAGAGCATTTGTAATCATCAATGTTGTAAAGTTGGGGCACATGTGGAAATTGTTTGCCTCAACTTTCAAGGCTTCATTTACTTCCACTGCTGCAGGAAAGCTGTACTTTAACCCATTTCCTTATCCCTGACACTCTTTCTACGAAATATACACAGGTTTTCTGCTTACCTTTCTGCCATTTAAGGTTATTCACTGCACTTGATCTGCTTCAATTTCAATTAAAACTGGTAAAATGGGGGCGTTCTAATAGTTTTGACCAGCAGTGTACATCTCAAAGAGTAAACGTACAGAGGCAATACACCAAACAATACATGGAAATATAGAAAATATATCAAAGATAGTCATAAATGTTGTAGAAAAGGATCTTAAAATGTATGTATAACCCAGTGAGGAAACTTGAGAAAATCTGCACACATATTTATTGTTTTTTACATTTTCTTTTTGAACAAAGTCAGAGAGCAGGAGTTACTTTTGTGAATTATAGTAACCTGTGCCTGCACTTTCATTCATGTGTGTACATTATATTTTACTATGTATCTATATATTTATTTCACTATGAATATTGAGTATTTTTTGCACCAAAGATCCTCCTGGATGACTGAAGTATTTCTTCATGGAATCTCAATGGAGAAACCATTGACATTGTCTGCAGAGTGGTGTTAGCACTGGAAATACCTAATATTCAGAATTCATATCCGGCTGATAAAACACTCAGTAAACTACCTGTCCAGGACTTTGTGATCCGGGATGTTCACACAAAGACAGCGAGCCGTCCTCTGGCTGTGGTTACACTATCAATGACCCAGCTCTGAAGCTACACAATCATATCCTGCTCCACTTCATAAATGAACTCTGAGTGTAAACTCACCTCTGCTGCTCGCTGCCTCGACAACATCTTGAAAGCACGTCAAAGACAACAGCACCTGCAGAGCTGAAAATAAAGCGATATTTACTAGAGATGTTTGCATTTTGTTTGGCCTTTCTCTCACAGCAGCGGGTGGTAGGTAATGGCAGTGACTGTTCGTTAACCAGCGACCCGGACGTTCAACCGCTACATTTCACAATAAAAGCCTGCTTAGTAAAGTTGTGAAATGTTTTATTGCGGGCTCCTCCTCCACCAGTGATTCTTTTTCCGGAGGGGGGGTTCACATGACATCACATCCACACAACCGCGTGCTCCTATCTGCAGCTTCAACTAGTCAAGTTAAACAACGGAATGTTTGAACGAGACCGGAAACGTGGCCTAAAACAAAAGTTTAAAAGCCACAAAACAGAGGGCCCTAAAAAAAGCCTGTAATTTAAAGTTTGTCTTTTTAGTCTTTAATTTCTACAATATAAAATTAACATTGTAGAAATTAAAGACTATAAAGACAAACTTTAAATAGTATGTAAAACAATATTAATGCCTGCCAGTGGCTCTCACCACCTCTGAAAGGTGCTTATAGTTTAGTCCACTGCTGCAGTATGGTGGACAAAAATAGCTTGTCTCTAAACATGGTACTGCACTAATGCTGAGGACTCAAGTTGAAGCAGTGATGGCATTAAAGAAAAGTCAGGATTAATAAAGTTAATCTATCTATATTTCTAATGGACAAAAAAACTGAACAAATATATGTAAATGTAAACATATAGCCTAAGTTTTATGTACATTCAAATAGGTGAAAAAATGGATACTTATATAAAAAAACAACATAAAATGTCTACATGTCAGTCAACTGTTTCTGTAAAATGTAGACAAGAATACAATAATGTAAACTAGATAATAAAGAGTGCTGGGATAAATTAGAGCTGAAACAAATGGGGTAGGGGGTATAGGTGTTAATCCATTAGATTGACAGACAAAAATAATTGCTATAACTAACTATTTTGATAATCAAGTCATCGTTTTGATCAATTAACCTATTTTTGGATGTTTTGTTTAAAGAATATATAAAAATTACAGTTTTATTGTGAAAAAAAGAAGCGGAAGTGTGTTTTATTGCTGCGAGTTTAAGCTGCGCTACCTCAGGCTCATTAGCAGCAAGAACATTTCAACGGACTGTCAGTGAATTCCTTACCAACGGTAACAAAAATAACGATAATAACAACAATAATAATTTTGGTAAACATCTGAGTCGATTTGTTTCATTGTTTGATTTGAAGTTAACGTTGGCTTTTTGCTTAGCCTTGCTGATCTTGTTTCGTTCGCCACCGTGCTAATATTAGCTAAGTTAGCATTCTAGCTAGTTAGCAACCTAACCAGCTACATTTATGTTAAACTTAAATGTCATTTTAAAGTCTGACTCTAAATACTTTTCTTTATCATTTTTAGTTTATGTTGGTCAGTGGTGTCGGTGTAGCTCGTTTATAACTGTCGGCTGATCTGTCAGCCGTCTACCAGCAGTGCTAACGTGAGGAAATGAGGATTATTGTAGCTCTGATTGCTTAATTCGTGATGTCTTCATTGCATTACAACAAATACTGACATGTGCTCCGTTAAACTCAACTGTGGAAACCTATATGATCTGTTTAGTCATTTGCTCTAATGTGAAAAACATGGTGAAAACAATGTCAAAATCCCCCTTTTTTAAAATTTCCTAACAGAACACTATGAATCAAGAGAAGCTCGCCAAACTTCAGGCACAAGTCCGGATAGGTGGAAAGGTAAAGTGTACTCCCATTTTTTCCTTGGCTATTCTATTAAATTTCCAGTCTGATAGACCCGAACCCGTGTGCCAGTTGTCACAGTAGAAAATCTCATATATTTTTATTTTGCAACTCTTTTGTGATGAGGACCGTATGGTGCAATTGAAAGCTAAAACAAAGCTAATAAATGGACTTGGACCTATATTTCCTGGGTCAAGAATGACTGGTTAAATTTATGCTAATAGTTTGAGGTGTGGGGCAATGGGATGGGGGGGGGGGGGGGGTTGGCAGGGGGACTCCTTTTGGGATAATAGGAAAACAATCTATCTGGACACTCAGTTTTGTCCAGTTGTTGCTTCAGTCGATGGTCATTTTAAGGAGTGTAATGGTATCCAGCATCTGCCAGGTTGTTTCTCCTGACCTCAGCATTCCCTTTATTGGGTAGGGGCGGGGGGAATTGGCCCCTTCATCTGTGGCCTCTGTGGCTTTGTTCCCACTTATTGTGAGGTCTTCAGCCACACACTAGGTGGCGTTATTTGTTGTTTTTCCGTCACAAAAGCCTTGTGCTTTTTGCCTGATTGCACCATGCTGTCATTCTCAAATACATTTCTCTTTATCTGTGTTTACCAGAAGTAACAAGAAGTTCCCACACACTGTCGGTCACCTTATCAGTCAGGATTTTTTTATCCCTGGCATTCATCCGTGAGAAATTATGTTGTGCAAGATCTTTGTTTGTATTAATATTGAACGATGAAACCCCTGGTTTAAACACCTGGTTGAGGTTTTCTTTTCTTTCCTTCAACTTTACAGTCTTGGTCCAAATCATGTAGCCATAAAAGCCTTTTTTTTTTTTTACTTTATATACTCTAACGAAACAGTGTGGCTGGCACTTTTCACAGGAATCAGTTCCCTTTCTTGTCAACTGTATTTAGTTCACTAGTACATCAGGCGCACGTGCTTTGTACTGTTTTTCACTGCTTTAATGTAGGTGCTTTTAATTTATGGTGATTAATCATTTAAAAACTGGACAAATGAAGCATTTTTACAGAATCTGTGATTAATGTGATGTCACTGCTTTGATAAAAATCTCTTCTTAAGTCAAATTGCTGACATTAGAAGCATTCTGAGAAACAGGAAAAGCTGCTCATTCACATTACAGGCCTTAGTGATTTGTTGTGTAAACCAGGGCTCCTGTCTGTAACTGCTTCACCAAAGTCCAGAAATTAGTAAATGATGCCCAAGATGTAAGGAAAAGAAGTGTCCCACATAGATTTAAAAAAAAAAAACAAAAAACGTTTGACCCAGTGGTATTAAACTGTTTTTGACATTGTGGTTCATTCAGTCCTTTAATCCTTTTTTGGCATCCACACCTGTTCTCTCCTTAGGGAACAGCCCGCAGGAAGAAAAAGGTTGTTCACAAAACGGCAACAGCTGACGACAAAAAACTCCAGGGCTCGCTGAAGAAACTGGCAGTGAACAACATCGCAGGGATAGAAGAGGTGAGGCATCTCTGACAAGATTAAAAGGAAAACTAACGTCATTGCTGTATTGTGTTTTTTTTTTTTTTTTTCTCTCTCTCTGTCTCTCTCTGAGAGTCCTGAATCTTTAATCATTGTCATGTCATAAGAAAGATAAAAGACAGGGAGAGCCTAACCAAAGCGCTCTCCAGTCATGTCATCATCTGGTTTATTTTTAGATTGCTTTTATCCAACAAGTTGGCACACAGAGTTTCAGATAAATCAAAACACAAAAGTCAGTAAATCATAAATCTTGATACACAGAATTTCTTTTGTTCCTTTCATTCATGTTGTGGCTCAGTTTACCTGTTGAGTTTTCCAGGGAATTATTCAAAATGGTTAAGATACTCATTGCAATTAAGACTATGGTCTAATTTGAGACACTTTTTACCTCTTACAGGTTTTTTTGGGGGGAGTGTGTAAATAACTTAGGTGTTAAAATGTAAAGTACTGCTGACATCATCTCTTGATGTTGCAGAACCATGTGTCAGATCTTATTGAGTCCATGTCTGACGTTTTTTTCTTTCCCCCTCTCAGGTGAATATGATAAAGGATGATGGGACGGTGATCCACTTTAACAACCCCAAAGTGCAGGCGTCTCTGTCTGCCAACACCTTCGCCATCACAGGCCACGCTGAGACCAAGCAGCTGACGGAGATGCTGCCAGGCATCCTGAGCCAGCTGGGAGCCGACAGCCTCAGCAGCCTGCGCAAGCTGGCCGAGCAGTTCCCACGGCAATGTGAGTATACATACACACTCAAGTTTAAATACTCACTATCGCAGTGTCAGGGTATCTGCCTGAATATTTTTTTATTTTTCGAAATTAGGTTTGAAAAAGTTGGGGGTCATCTTATATTCAAGGATGAGACATGTTCAGATGTTCTTTTTGAATGGAGAGAGTGCTAGTGGAACACAATCTTCTACAAAGAGTGTTGAATTGTGGGTTGTTTTTAGCCTTAACGTTGTGAGCTGAGTGTTTCTTGTAGTGAGTCGCTTAGAGTTGGTCTGCCCTAAAAATGCTTTGTTAGTCTGTTTCACCTGCAGGGGTTTCTGAGGGCTGGTGTAACGTGTTCTGCTGAGATTCATAGCGAGTGAAAACAAGTTCACAGCGTCTTCAGTGTCTTCAATACAGAAATGACCCTGAGAGAAAATCTCTCAAACAATCAGAGACTTTCAGCTGAGACAGATGTTGAACTCAAAAAGACAAAAAAAAAAAAAAAAGCTAAATGTCAGGGAAAATAAATTTAACTACTTCCAAGAGCCTGACAGGAAAGAGTGTATGTGGGTTCTACATATTTGTACAGTCAAATCTCACTTATAACATTTGAATAATGAGGACACTCTTCAAACACTGACTAATTAAAACAGAAGGAATAATATATTCTATAAGTCTAGGCCTTTATTGTTTGTTTTCTGTGACACTTTGACTGGTATGAACATGATAAAGGTATTAAATCAGTCAAACACGCTGCCTTTCACATGTCAGTGTACTCGTGCAGATTTGTGTGACAGCTTTGTACAGCAGCATTTTGTTTGTGTAGAGCCACTGCAGAACCAGTGGAGGTTAAATCTGTAAACGTGAACCAGAGAAACTGGTTGTAGCAGTTGAGGAGAACAGCAAGGAGAGTGATGAAAGAGTGAAAACGGCAACAGAAGATCATGAGCATTTGGAGTCAGACGGACTGTTCATAAAAGTGCTGGTCTCCCTTAGTCCACGTCCAGAACACTGAGCATCTAGGCTCAGTTTGGAGTGGTTGGCCTCAGTGTTTGCATGTAGATGTAAATACACTCTGTGACGCTTTTACACATGGCGACACAAATAATCATGTTATGTAAAATTGTGAAGAGTCCAAAACAGAGTCAGGTCCATTTCATATCACGTGCTGTTTTCTGATTGCAGATGTTCAAATTTTCATTTTACTGAGCACTTTTAAGAACCTCACATCCATCAACCTGTAGAGCAGCAGCTTTTTGTTTTTTGCAAACGGTTCAGTTTCAATAGCCAGGCTTTGTTGGAAGGTTTTAGCAGATTAAGCAACAGATCATTGACATATTGAGACAATGTGTGAAAGAAATGGACAGTTTGGGGTCAGGGAAATGAATCCACATTAACACAAGTCTGCAGTAACTATCAAATAATTAATTTTTGCCAATTTGCAGCTCAACTTTGAATTCACTCATTTTTCTTTGCATATATTCAGCAATGGACATGAAAGCAGTGAAGGAGGAAAATGCAGAGGAGGAGGATGACGATGTACCAGGTACAGATGGAGATAATTATTGCTTTAAAGTGTTGCTCATTACGCTTTTCAGGTTTATGGTAAAACAGTCCTTTGTAGATATCATCTCTACAGGTTATATAATATATATTTGTTTCCAAAATGATACTCTACATCTATTTGGAGTAGTGTTACCTTTTTGTTGGCTGAGAATATAAGGACTTTTCAAATGATTTTATTTCACCTCTTCAGCTGGAAACTGTTCAGAGAAAAAGTTTTTTACAATATAGAATTAAATCACAAATTTTCACAAATTGTTAGTGTCATGTTTATCAAATAATGTGGTGCCTGCTTCCAGAGCAACATCCTGATGTACTTTTGTTGTTTTCTGTCTCACAGATCTCGTGGAGAACTTTGATGAAGCCTCAAAGAACGAAGCAAACTGATGAATCCCTCTCTTTCCTCCGTCAACCGTTGTATTTTTTACCTCCTTATGGACTCACAAAGGGCATTTCCTCTTGTGAGGAAACGGTTGTTAAAGGTGCAATGCATCATCTCCGGAGACGTGAACCACTTTGGTTCAGCCTGCCACTACAGCACGACGACGACAACAACAACAACAGCAGCAACAACATGCAGATACAGTAGGTTTCGATTTCAGTAGGCGGTGATGTTGTGGACACGCCGAGAAACGAGGGATCTGCACGACTCTCAGCACCCAAAGGACTCAAACTACTTTAGAAATAAGATTTCTACATGGTTAAACATGGCTAGTATTTAAGAGATTGTTTATTAAATTACAATTAAATGAATGAATAATTCATTTTACATATAGTGGTGATAATGAATTTAATAAAACATTTTTGGTCTATTGATGTTTCCCTTTATTATTTGAGTTTTCGATTTGTTTCGGTTGCTGGAAGGAAACCATAGGGGAATTCAAATGAGTTAAAAAGCAGCAGCATTGTGTTTTACTGCTTTGATAAGCAGTTCTGAACTATTGGTTGAGGCCTTTACATGTGAAGTATTTATTGATGCTCATTTTATAAATAGAATAAACAGTTAAGCCACTCAGTGCGCCTCTTCCTTTACACTTCCTTGAATTCATAGATATCTGAGCTGTTGCGTAACACCCTAATCTGGAGATAGATTATCAATTCAAACACGCAAAATTATGTTTTCAAATAGTCTGCTACTTGGATTTGCTCAAGTGCTAAATTAATTATAATAAAACATCAATCAACATCTATGGGAGACCTATTACAACAAAGTCAAAACAGAACAATGTAATGTCACTGCATGTCCTGCTCACTGAAAGTACTGAAGAAATATCAGCAAAATTGCTTCTTATTAACTGTCAGTGTCACAGTGCTATATAAAATACTTTATCAATATTATAAGTAGCAGCCTTTTAATGCCGATCCAGTTGAAAGGGAGCAAATTTTAACGACTATATTACTTTCATTTTAACTTTTATACTCTTGGGTAGTTTAATCTATAACCATGCTTGAATTTTAGTTTGTTAAACGTTCAAGGCAAACTAACTCTAGCTGCCATATGGATCAATTATAAAGCTCCATTTACTCTCAAATGTGACTGAGTTAAAGCATGAAGTAGCAGAAAATGGCTACTAAAACAGAATTGACTACTTGAATAATTACTTTCCACCACTGTGAATCAATTCAGTTTTTATTTTTATTTTTTTACCTTCATATATCCAGTAAAAATGCCATATGTAGCTGTTACAACCTCACAGAGGTGATGGACAGGTTTTATTTTACCTTTGATCAGCTTTTTGTCTCCTAGTCATGTTAATTTTTACAACATCACTTTTGGCTCTGGGAACTTTAAAGGGCATTTCAACATTACTGTAGTTTTTTATTAGGGTATATCTGAATCGGTAATGAAGATTACTGTCAATATTGGAATCAGTTTTCAAAGCTAAAGTAATATACTGTTAAAATTAGAATTAGGTCTGTACATAAGAGGGGTTAACTGAGTTTGGGTGGCTTTTACACATCACTACATCCCCGCCAACACTGTCACATCCCGTTTCATTGATCATCTGTGACGCTCCACTGCTGCATCGTGCACCTGATCAATGGGCCGCTGCTGTCGTTCCCTGTAGTAACAGGAGAGGTCTGACAAGGTTACCGAGGATGAATGTGCCATTTTGGCTCTAGGGTGTCGTATCGTGAGCTGGACGGAGCTGCGGACCCGCCCCGGGGCTGAACACACCACCTTCAGCAGCCCGGTTTGAGCCAAAATGTCCCTGCTGCTGTTGCTTCTGCTGCTGCTGCGGCTGGAGCACAGTGCAGGAACTGGATGGAGCCGAACCGTTTTAAGTGCATCAAGTTAGACAATAACAGCTGGATCAAAACAGGAAACTGTGTTGTTACCTTGAAAATAAAAGCTCATAAACAGTTTTCATTAGAGTAGTTTGTGAATGCTTTGGTCCAGTTCTCACAATGTGCAAATCTCTCATTGCAAATAACCAATATGATAAATTCTTACCTTTAAACACGAACTGATGCAGTACAATCTCAACTATTGTTTTTATGAATGTCGGATTTACTGTAGTAAAGTTAGTTCATCAGCTATATTTACAGTATAACAGAATATTCAAAACATACTATGAAAGTTTTAAAGGTAATTTGAACTCTGTGTTATTTTAAATACTGACTTTTGCATAAATTCCAGAGTTTTTTGTTGTTGCTATTTGTATAATCTGCAAGAAAAATGCATTGCTCTGTTTTGAGGGCAGTTAGCTACCGTTTGACAACATCATTTGATATTTTATTTTGTAATGACACAATGATTAAACATATACAGTGTTGTGATGATCTAATGAACCTGTTGTGTGATGAATTACCTAATGTAATACATGTTATTTTCCAAAATAATTTTCAAACAGAAATTATTTTTATGGAATTGCCCATATGACTCACTAATAATTGTTCACTTGTATAATCTGTACATAGTTCTGTGAATGTATGTATGGATGTGCTTTTGGTTGTTAAATGCATGGGGTTAAATGTAGGGAAGGGCAAACCTGAGGACGCCTCTGATTACAGGTTGGAAGCTTGTTACATCTGTTGGTAATAAGTTGATTGGCACATTGTTGGTGAAAAATTTAAAGGATCCAATCATGATGGACACCAAAGGACCATTGTACACTGGAGAAGGCATAGGAGAAACGTGCACTTCCCCCTTTGTGCTCATATTTGATAGTTTAAACCAAAAAAAAAAGGAAATGTCTAATTGATACGGGTGTGGTAGTCTTTGTGTGCTTTTTTACTTGTGTACACACCCCAGCTCCCAATTTTTTTATTTTGAAATCTACAACCGGAAGTTATAGATGTAAATTGTGGCTATCTTGACGTTACTCCATATTTTTCCCAGTATTAAACCTTAGGGGAGGGATACTTGAGCGCTGTCGCACAACTACGGTAGACTATAGGCTGTACTTTCCGACTTATGCTGTTTGAGTGGGGCGGGCAGCGGTGGGTCTACACAAGGATACTCAAAAATAGCTTTCAAAGGCGATTAGGTATGACGGATACTAACGGAGGGGCTCCGCGGGACTGTACGTAAAGATGAGGATTCCTCCAGTGAGTAACTGAATTTGTTTTCATGATATTTCACAGCTCTGTTGCGGCTCTGGCGTTACAAACGGCAGGCATTGACTCAGCTTAAGTCATTGTGAATGGCTGTTGTGGTATTTTTACGGTGTGTTTCGCTAGCTAAACGGTGAGGAATACCGCGAAGGTGGTGTCACGGTAATACTATATTTTACGTCAATTACACAACACGTTAACGCTCTCCTTGGCAATACAAGCAGTAAACTAAACAGCCACTAAAACGCTAGCAGAAATTACTTTCAGTGACTATGAGAAATGGATCGAGTCACGCGAGGAGGAAAGCTTTTCGAACCGTTTCTTAACCGTTAAAACTGCCCGTTGGCCACAAAGCCCACCGAGTCAGTGACGGTGTGACTGTCCGTCAGAGCAGCAAGTCGCTGCCGTCACTCGGCGCACGACTGCCCGCTGAACCGTTGGGGCTAACACTAGCTACTCCATTCCCCTGATACAGCCTGCTGCTGTCCAGTGGTACTAAGTGGAGTATATTTTTTTTAAATTTTCACCACATCGTTCAGTCGACTTGGTGATAAATGTTTAAAAAACTTACTCTTGGCCTTTTGCTGATCTGGTGTGGACGTTAAATTCAGCTAGCAGCCCTGCTAATACAACTATCCAAGTTCTGGTGCAAACAAAATCTCAACTGTAGAGGTTTCTGCAGCTGTTCCGATTTATTTAACCTACTGCATTTAATAACACAGTAGTTTTCACAATGTGCTTACCTAGTCTACCTGTGAATAATATTTATCATCTGAGGCTGTGTTTGGCCTGTAGGCAGCAGCCACAGTGCCACTTACGGTTGCATAATCCAAGCTAATGGTCATCTATCTGCTCTTTAGAGTTAGTTTGGTGAGGATTATTGGTGCCAGGTCTTTGGCATATGCCTCATCATTTGGGTGTGCAGGCCTAAATTAAGCTCTGGAGGTGGATTTAAAAAAGAAGTGGGGCCCATCCCAGTGCCAAGTTGGATAGTCATCATCAGTGAGAAATTAAAAATGAATCTGTTGCTGAAGGGATGGCCAGATCAGACAATATTAAAGTGGAGCTGAAGCGATTAGTTGATTAAACGATTAGTCGATCTCCAGAAAAATATTCAGTCATTCATCAATCATTTTAGGTCTGCTTCATGCACTAAACTCTACACATTTCCAGGTTCTCAAATGGCAGGAGTTGCTGCTGATCATTGTCATTTATCAAAGTAAACTAAATATCAAGGTCAGACAAATTACAACATTCGATGATGTCACCTTGGATTCTGCAAAGTTGGGACTGGTGTTTTTTTTTTCACTCACAGCCCTATATATATTAACCCCCCCCCCCCCCCAAAAAAAAAAAAAAAAGAATCTGTTTAACATTCACATTACCAGAAAAGTTTTTGCTTTGTAACACTCATTATTATCTTGTCTGGTCCTGTTTGGCACCTCTCCAGTCTGGGCTGGCTGATTATCGATGATCCATGAAAGATTTTTACCTATACCAAGAGAAGATGATATCCATCCATCTTCAAGTGGTACTGAAACCCCGGGGGGTTGATTGAGTAGACTGATCCCACAGGCTTCCATGCAAAGACAAGCTCTCATGTGTGCAGAAACTCCCCAGATGTAGGTTACTGTATGCTTTCAGAAAGTATTACAAGTCTCTCCCTGATGGCAGCCTGGCGGTCTGTCTCTTTTTATGTCTTCTGGTGGTTAAATGTAGATCAAAACATAAAGGAGAAAGGAAGCTCATAATAGCTTTTGACACTTGCTGTGAAGCAGAGCATCTCTTTGTAAGAGGACAGCTACTCTCTTCTTTACCTTTCCTTCTTCAAACCTCAATGGATTTACCTCTCCAACCTCTCCTGTCAAAGAAATTATCTTTTCAGAAATTCTGAGGAAGTGTGACCTTTTGGAGGATACAAACCTGTGGCATGTTTTTCTTTTATATGTGTTTCTTTCACATCTTTTATCTCTCACAGATCTTGGGAACTGCAATAAAAAAAAAAAAAACTTACTGCAGGAGGGAGGAGAACTCCCGGTGCACTCCCAGTCAGGGCGTTCAACGTTACATAAAGATGTGTCACTCAGTCATGCGATCATGTTGTTAAAAAGTGATGTCAGTCCATTCTTAAAGAGAGGAAGTGATCATTTGAGGTTTCCTGTGCTCACCCTGTGCAGACGGCGTCTGGAGCATGGCCGTGTTATGTATGGATCTAAAACCACAGTTTTCTCAGGATGTGAGCTTGCAGCCATGGGAAGTTTGTGGCACCAGGAAAAAAGGAACAGTCCAGAAACTTGGTGCAGAGCCTTTAGTTCTTGAAGAACTATTTATAAGTTTACAGCCATAATCACTTTCACAAAGAGGTTTTCACTAAGTAACAAATCCTCAGTCATCTAGAAAATGTCAGAAAGCAGTCTCAAGTGCCCAAGGCGACATGTTCAAGTTCTGTGTTTTATTCAACCCAGAGTCAAAGAATAAAGAAAACATGGCATTAACAGTTTCTCAGTGCCCATAGTGATGTCTTCAGTTTGTGTGTTTTTTCCAATCCACCACCCATAAGCTCAAGGTTTTTAATTGAAGTGCCTCATATGACAAAGAACAGCATGGAATCCTTACATTTGAGTAGTTTACACCAGAGAATAATTGGCCTTTTTGCTTGAAAAACAACTGAAATAATTAGTTGTTAATCAAAATAGTTGCTGATAGATGTACTTTCAATCGACTAATCAATTAATCAACTGGTAGTAAACTGAGTATATTAGTTTTGGACCACAGCTTCAATGAAGAAATCAGAAGTTATTTGGCATTAAAATATGATTGAAATGATAAACTGATTATGAAAAATAGTTGCTGATTCATTTTTTTGTTGACAGACATTTCAATTCATCAGCAAATTGCTCCAGTTCTATTTGAATGTAAAGTTGATTAGGTGATCAGAACATTAATCTGCAACTATTTTAATAATCAATTAATCATTTTGTAATTTCTCAAGCAAAAATGCCAAAAGTTGTCCAGTTTCAGCTTCTCAAATTTGATGATTTGCTTATATTCTTTGTCATATTTGAGAATAAATTGAATGTCCTACAAAAAATGACATCACAGTGGGCTTGGAGAAATTATAAATGGCATTTCATTCTTTTTTTAACATTTTATAGACTAAATAAATAATCGATTATTTCGATCATTTTTTTGCTGCTCTATTTCAATGTACCATTGTCAAAAATGTCTACCTGTAAGCAGATGTGTATTACAATGCACTAAGAAAAATAACTTATTGCTACCTCCTTTCATATACCACTGGCTGAAGACAGTATGTATAAAACTTTAATGAAACAATTCTTAGAAGAAGAACCACAGGACTTTCAATAAAGACACTAAAGTCCTCAGTAAAGTGTAAGAATCACTCTCAAGTGCAGACTTAAATAACACAAATGAAAGTGTTGTAAAATAATGAGTATGGTGATGTCAAATACCCTCCTTCTGCAAATCAGCCAATAACAGGCCTCCAAATATGCGTCAGGGCTTCATCACACCATTCATCATGATTTAATGCACAGCTTGTCATGATTAATCCTTCTCATCACTCACTGTAACATTTATGCTTCAATATATTAAAGCGCACAACAAATAAGCTTATGATAAGAACCAAGTAACCATGAAACTAATAACCAACCTATGTTGGCAACATTAGACATGTTATCTGAGAGATTGAAGCCTGAATATGTTAGGTTAGATCTTCAGTTGCAACTGAACTGATCAACTGAGGAATTTGTTGCAAAATTATGTTGTTTAGTGAACATGAAGGTTATTTCCTGACCTTGCGATCAGTATGCGACCACATCGTTTGAACTTGTTTACAATTGAAAGTCACATATATGCAGTTTGTATAAACAAAAGGCTTTAGGACGGTAACTATGTAAACTAACTAATAACGATTTTCACTTTCATTATCAGGTCATCTATTAATTGTTTTCGATTAGTGGAATTTTCGTTGGTCTATAAACTGTCAGGAAATCTTGAAAATGGACCATCACAGTTTCCCAGAATGTCATTACATGACTTGTCTAAACAAACTGTTCAAAACCCAAAGAAATTCAGTTTCATTTAAAATGAAGAAAAGCAGCAAATCCTCATATTTGAGAAGCTACATCACAAATGTTTTGGACTTTTTATTTAATCGATTATTGAAATTGTTGCCCATTCTTTTTCTGGTGATTGACGAATCATTTTACTTCTTGAATACATCTTTAATTGTTTCTCCAGAACAGAGAATGCACAGATGTTTCTCAAAATGAAACATCTTTCTTCAAAGGCAGGATCAATGCCACAGCACTTTCATCATTTTATATATTGAGACCAAGCTTTGTTTTCCATTATAATAACTTTTGCAAATTTTATAATTTGCATAAATATGGTTTACATTAGGAATGTATATTAGCAAGAAACATTTCAGGATTTGATTGTATTTACATAGCTGCAATGATTAGTTTTTAAAATCAGTTAAACTCAGTTAATCATAAGCTTCACAAATGTGAGATTTTGTAGCTTTGTCATCTATCACAGTTAACTAACTGTTTTTCAGATAAAACAAGACATTTGAAGATGTCACATTGGACTCTGGGAAGTTGTGATTGTCATTTTTCACTATTGACATTTAATAGACCAAACAATTAATTGAGTAATTAAACGATAAGTAAAATATTCATGAATTGCAGCCCTAATTCTCTACTCTATGTCGGCTTGTTTGTTGTGGTTTATATCATCATATATTTCCAAAACATCTTGTGTTGTCGGTGAGTGTGTGGTTTCTGTCTCCATCTGTGTAATGCAGACATCAGCTGGTGACGCCTAACTGGGTACCTCGTGAGCTCTCTTAAATACTTCAGGAGCTGAGGCCAGGACTGAGCACTTAGCAACATTTATGCAAGACATTTATAATTTGAAGACGAAATCCGATGTCATTCTCAAAATTTAGATGTACTTAAAACCAATGTTTTACTATTAAATAGCTTCATACATATTAAGACTGTTTTTTTATGACAAGTTTTGACTTGTCATAGCAAAACAAAAACACAGGTAGTCTCTAGGCAGCATAGACACTACCAGAATCCTGGAAATGCTGCACTTTAGGCCTGCAACTAATGGATTAATTTCATCAATGATTGATCTCCTGATTGTTTTCGATTAATTGATTAATCATTTTTTCTGTAAAATGCCAGACGTCTTCAAATGTTCTGTTTTGTCCAACCAATAGTCTAAAACTGAAAGAGAAGAGTTAAGCATCATGTGTGAAAAATCCTCAACATCTGAGAACTTGGAACCAGGAAATTTTTGGTATTTTTGCCCAAAAGTTACTCAAGACAGTTATTCAATTATCAAAATAGTTGCAGATTCATTTTCTGTCATTCGACTAATTGACTGTCCGCTGATTGTTGCAGCTCCTGTGCACTTAAATGCTGTTTGCCCTTATTAAGCATATTATAGCTCTCATTTTCTTGCTGCGATACATTAAAATGTATATTGTGAAAAAGGATCTCCTGCCAAAACCTGGAAGATCTGCACCATCATCATGCAGGAAGTGGACCTCAGGAAATAATGATAAGAAATCAAAGGAAACAAGAAACCAGAAAAACTATTCTTGAAGGAAAACATCCTAAAACAGAGGAATCTTACTCAGCTAAACCAGATGCTAAATTTAGTGAATGTATGTGTATTACATAACCAAAAGATGAATGTCAAACGACACTAATAACTGTGAGGAATTTCCAGCTGATTGGTGGGGAAGTGAATGCAGCTCCCCTCACAGGAAACAACAACAGGAAACAGTCTTGTTCTGACAGCGAGGACTTAACGAACTGCTTCAGCATTCTAGTATGTCCGAGCTTCCACACTGTTTATGTGCTTGTCTTATTTAATTATGCTGCCATGCCAGGATGTCCAGTCAGGCATGGTTTATTGTGTTAGTAGTCTGTTAGGCCATTTCATTATTAGCATGTCTGGCTTACACTGGAGGCTGGAGCAGGACTGTCGGTGAATGGGGGTTCAACTTCAATTTGCTTGATTTTAAAAATAGAATAGAGTCTCTGCTCTTGTTTTCAGTCATGTGTCATTCAGCGTTATGTTTTATACTCGATGTTTTACCCTGTAGATATATGCTTTTGTTGAAAATGTGGGAGGTCACATTTCATCTGTCTGTCCGTCTGTGGTGTTGATCTAATAAAACTTCCACAAACAATATTAGGTTATAGGTGAAATAATTAGTGAATTAATTGATAGAAAAGACAGAAAAGATACTTGATTAACTGTTCAACTGATTTATCAAGTAAAAACACTACACAGTCTCTGGTTGCAGCTTCTTTAAAAGGTCTTTTATAGCATATTAAAATGATTATCTTTGGACAAAATGAGCAATTTGAAGATGTCCCCTTGACTTACGCTATTTTGTGACATTTTTTGGCCATTAACTGTCAAATGAAGGAGGAGTTTTAAGGTGGTAGAACCAGTTGATAAATTTGGATAAGAGAATAATTGCCAGTTGTGTCGGATGCAACTTATAAGGAGAAGTGTATCTTTGTTTTTGGGGGACTGCACGGTCATGATTTTCTTGTTTTACTACATGTAGTTGCTTGCCCTTCCGGTAGTATTAGATTAGTCATTAGTAGATGAGTTGAAGGTCACATTGTTGGGAGCAGCATGTTTGTACGTTGTGTAGCTGAAGGTACTATTTTCTTTCAGTCGTATGAGCTCTGACTGACACTCTCTCTCATGCACATATGTCTCCTTTAAAGCATCTTCCTAAGTTTACATGTCTAAAAATACAACTCCTTCACGCACTTTGACTAAAGATGCATTATTCAGCGCCTCTGCAGAGTAATTAAATCTTAATCAGGGACGGGCTCCTGTCGTCATGGAGGCGTGCGTGTGTGTGTGTGTGTGTGTGTGTGTGTGTTTGTTCACATGTATTTGTGTGTGTGTTCATGGTTGCACTGTCCCGCAGTTCACTGGAGCTTGGCAGACTTGTATGGTGTGAGATGATTTCTTCTTTCTTTCAGTATAAGGGGAAACCTCTCTGCTGATGTAAAAGGTGTAGACGTCGGACATGGTTAAACTTAGATGTTGCTCTCATTCAGTGGTCAGGTCAGGTGACCTGAAGGTTATTTGTTTTAAGCAAACTGGATCTCATCTTGCACTGTTAGTTTCCGTTTTTTTCCTGTCAATCTTAAAAATGCTGGTTGTTCTCATGCTCTGTCCTGCTGAAGCAGTTTCAGTGGGATTTCAGAGACTCATGTGTCATCACACCAACAACACTGGTCTTGAGCTTGGCGTTGGTCAATAATTTAGTTTTTAATTTAGGGTAAAATAGGGTTTTCATTTTCTCAGAGTACTTATAGTACAGTTAATAAAACCAAAATGCTTACAGTGAGCACCACCCATGAACTGCAAAATCGAAAGTTCTCAGTTTGAGTCTGGCTGGGACCTGCATGTCTTTTCCTGTATCTCTCTCCCCTTGTTTTCTTTCCCCTTGTTTTGTCTGTCGGGTTACCTGACTAGATACATTTGCCTCAAATTAGGTTTCTTTGAAGATTGTGATTGCAATGGTTAGCACCTGATTCTTGTGTTGGAGATTCCCACATGCATGCTAAGCTTTCATTAACTGGTATGAATGTCACAGTTTATATTGTATACTGTACAAGTAAGTAATATATATATTAGCAAGTAAAATGAAGCTCACTCCCATATTGACTGAGCAGTGACGTCACCTGGTGTGTTTTGTTCCTCAACTGAATCATCATACTCCATCTGGACTGTGCTTGCCTAAAGGGTTGTAGTGTGTTCTAATTACAGCACTGTTTATTTGTTTCATTCACTAGTGGATTAATAATTTTGTGGATTTTCTTAATTTAAAGAAGCCCTTTTTTCTAGTCTTTGAAATTGTCATTTGTGTTTGGCTGTGATAGCAGCATTCTTCCTCAGCCTCGTTCCTGCTGTGGCTGAAATGGTTCGACCCCACGATACACACTACACATGTAGCCTCCTGTCCTGTGCCTTCACTGTTTTTGTGCTGACATCGTGCCCATGCTTGCATCTTAAACTAAGCGGAAAATGTGTTGACTCTGCTCCTTTCTCCGAAGCCTCTGCTCTGCGGAATATTTGGTCTCTGGTGTAATCCCTAGTCGCTCTTGTCCTTATGAGAGTGACCCTGAAGTTCAGCCTGGCTGTTACTCATTTGCAGCCCTACACGCACATACAGACGCACACGCACACCCCCGCCTCCATGCCCTACCACGTCACACATACCCCCCCCATGCCCCACCACATCACATCCTCTCTCCAAGGTCTCCTCATCAGCAAGGACAGACGAGGCAGGTTTACTGTGCAGTGATTCAGGCTTCAGCCGTTTTCCATTCATGACTCTGATTGCCTTGTCGAGCTTGGATGGCTAATGGCTCACTATGTATGATAATGTGCAATACACTCACAGCGGAGTACATGGTAAGCTAGATGGTATACTGTCTTATCAATTGAAGCAGGGTGTTGTTCATGAACTGTCCTAGAGTGATCTAAGATTTTGTTCTGATTCATCATCAGTGTGATGGGTGGAGACTTTACTTGTTACTACTAAGTGTCTGATGTGATTCTATTTAAACATAACTGTGTGTCATATTCTTGACATTGGGCTGCAGCTTATTTTTATCCTTGGTCATCAAATGTTTTGGCTACAAAATATCAGAAACGGGTGGGAAAAAAAGTCAGTCAGTCTAAAACTGATGAAGAAAAAGCAGCAAATACTCATGTTTGTGAAGCTGGAGTATTTTTGCTTGACAAAATGGCTAAAACAATTAATGATAGTGCTGCAAGTAACAATTCTTTTCATTATTGATTCATCTTCAAATAATTTTCTTGGTTAAACGATCGTTTGGTCGATTAAATGTTAGATAACTGTGGACAATGTCTGTCACAAGTTGACGTCTTCAAATGTCATGTCTTGTCAGACCAACAGTCCAAAACCCAAAGATATTCAGTTTATTATCACAGGAGACTAAGAAAACCAGATAATATTCACATCTGAAAAGTTGGAGCCTGTGAATTTTTTTCCTGCTTGGAAAAATTGCTCAAGTGATTGATTAAAAATAGTAGATATTTCACTGTTTCACTACTACTATTGAGCTCTACTTGAAAATACCAAGATTGTACAATGTTTTCTTTAATTTGTAGTTTAATTGTGAGGTTTTGTAGACAATACTTTTATTTAAGAAAATACCTGTCTCAACCTAAACCAAAGTGGGACTTAGAATAAAGAAGCATCCTTCATAATTTAAACCCTATTTACAGATACTTTTCACCCACAAGAAGTGAAATATTCAGCCCAGAATAAGCGCTCAGCTGGCTTTACTTTTTACTGTAAGCATGTGGGGAATGCACTGTTTGTTGCTGTGGTGGTACTCGGTGTATCACCTCGCAGTGTAACTAGCAGCAAGCTTTGCTGCACAGGTTGAGAAGCAGCTCTTAAATGAATGGTGTTTCCCCTCTCTGCCTAAGGTGTGGGCGCTGGGCGCTTGCCAGACTGGGTGAAGTGATAGCTGAGAGGGAAACCTGCTGAGAAAAAACACCGCCTGGGACTGCTGAGGAGGACCTCTGTGCAGGTGAGGACTCACAGAGGAGCATTATTTCATGGCTAAATGTTTATACAGGGTTTTCGGCTGAGTCAGGAACTTATAGAAAAGAATGTAGACCATTTCCAGTCGGGTACACTGAGTGAACACTGAGTATAACCTACGTACATGGAAATATTTGCATTATGTTAGCCTTATGATATCATTCAAATTAACCTCCTAAGGAGATTGTAACAGAACAAGTTTCAGTAGCGAGATCTACTAAAAAAACAGGAAGAGCAGGCTGGATCTTAATGTTTACAAAATTGTGTCATTTCTTTTTCTTTTTTTTTTTTTTGATTTAAATGAAATGAGAACCTGCCATGATAAAGCTTGACAAAAGCAATCACAGTACTGTGAAATATTGGCTAAACTTCAGCTGCTTAGTTATGCACCATCACTAGTGGGTGTGTCATATAGAGCTGAAACAATTACTTAATCGACAGAAAATTAATCTGGAACTATTTTGATAATCAATTTATTGTTTCAAAAAAAGAAACATTCTCTGGTGTCGTCTTCTGAAATATGTGGATTTTGGACTGTTGGTCAGACAAAGCAAGTAAATCAAAGATCTTGAGCATGAGCATTTTATGCTAATTGCTTAATTGAAAATCAATAGTGAAAATAATCATTAGTTGCAGCCCTAGTGTCATCTTTTAAATATTATTGCAACAGTTCTTGGAATAACAGAATTTCTGTTTGGCTTAAAGAGAATGAAAAAAAACTTTCCTTAGAGGAGCTTTTTAAACGTTTGTGTCCTGGCTGTCTCCTTGTGACAGAATCCCAGATCAGTTAATTCTGGAGTTGTTCCAATACTTGTATCGGAAATGCCTCTGATAGTGCCTAAAATACGTAATCGGGTATCGGCAAGTACGCAAGTCTATGCACCGATCACATACCACGTAATTTATTTATAAACTTTGTAGTTGCACACTCAACAGCAGTTTTCCTGGAAATCAATTCTTGCTGCTCTAAAACAGTAGCTTACACAGGAAGTTGTGCTGTGCAGCCACTGGCAACTACTGTTTTAGAGTGGCGAAGAATTGATTTCCGGTAAATAGTGTAACATTAACCATTAGCAATATGTCAGCAATTTGGAAACATGTTACACTGGAAATTCCCACTAGTAAAAAGGCAACTTGTGCAGTATGCAAGGCTTTAATTTCAAGGGGTGGCACTAGTGTTAGGACAACCAGTGTAGGATTTATTTTATTATGATCGACAGTCAAATTAGCCGCTATCCATGCCACACAACATATTACATACAGGGTTAGTAGTATACAGCAATTTCTTTTTTTAATACAGTGGTGTCAGATCAGTACTCTGTATCAACAGATACACAAGTTCAGATATCAGAATCGGTATTGTGAAGGACAAAATGGTATCAGGACATCTTTAGTTTAATTCAGCCAAGAACCTTTCTTAATCAAAAAGACTTTTTGACCACACCTGTACTTCCCTTTTATTATCCCTGTGACCCAAGAATGATCATAAAAGAGAGGACCGCTTAGAAGGGAAATGAGAAGTAAGAGTGAAAGAGAGTTAGAGGGGATATTTCTGCTTAAACAAATCATATTAAAGTGAGTAGAGGACAAAGATATGAAAAAGGAGATATGATTCAGGCCGTTGGAGACATCTGCATACAGTATGGAAATGTGAAAGGATTTGGTATTGAGGACACGCGCTTCCTGCTTCTAGGTTCACACGGCCGTCGGCAGGGTGGAGCTTCCTGACCCATGGAGAATTATTTCCAGGCCGAGGCCTTCAACCTGGACAAGGTGCTGGACGAGTTCGAGCAGAACGAAGGTGAGCTAGTGCGTTCTCTTTAATGAATGTGGAGATGAGACGGGGACAGACAGTGAGTCATTGTGCTTGAGAAAAGACGGATGAGACAAGGTCTAGCCATGGGATTGAAGTTTCAGAAGAGCTGTGGTTAGGATGACATTATGTAACCCATGAGTAAAGCATCAAGGTGTCAGATCAGCAACAATCAACGACCGCCCAATGAGTTTGAGTAACATTTACAGGTGGTAATTGAGGGTGTGCAGAGTGGGAATAGGACTAATTGGATTTTCCATTTCCCTTGGGTTTGTCTGTGTAATTGGTGCAGGGCAAGAGCGTTGTCGTTTTTCACACTTAATGCTCACAATAAGTAAAGAAATTATATTAGGGCCTTTTTTGGAACTGTGGTCCCACAGAGTTTTTTTAAGGTAATTGTAAAGTAAACACTGCATTACTGAGCTGTGTATCTGCAGACTCCCAGCTCTGCAGTATAAACGATCAGATTATTATAGAAGAAAGACTGTTTTTTTTCCTGGATTTATCATGGACGACCCCAGAAAAATGCCTGTCCTGCTGAAACACACACACAGAATGTATTTTGATAATACTGTGAGCTCAGTTTGTATTTTGGCAGAGTGATTATCTGTGTACTTTGCCAGAGATCCAGCTTGGCAGATTATGTGTGTGTGTGTGTGTGTGTGTGTGTGTGTGTGTGCGCGCGCGTGCGTGTGTGTGTTTTAACTGAGTACAGCACATACTAAAACAGCTTAGCATGAATTCCAGGGAGCAGAGTGCTATATAGTAGCTGCCACTGCTGTGTGAGAAAGTTGTTTTGAATAAATGTTATAAGAATTTCCGCTCATATTACACAGCATTCATGTGTCAGCCTGACTGATGGCTCCCAGGGGTGACCGAGCCATTTGGCCCACTTTCTCAGAATTTCCCAGTCCATCCATGCACTAATTTCCCACTCCATGCCAACCTCATTTCTCAATTTGTCCCCTGATATATTCTGCCATTTTTAGCTCTTCTGATCACCTGGGAGTGTGTATCTTCACAGTCCACAGTTCTCTGTGGCAGTTCATTTGTGGCTTCCTGTCTTGTTGTTGAGGATCATGATTTTTTTGCTGGTGGTCCTCAACCTCTTGTTTTCTGCTGCTGTCTCAAATGTAAGAAACCTGCAAGCTTATCATCAAAATGAGGGTAAAAAGTTTTGTACGTAAGTTATAGATCAAAGTGCAGCAAAGCCACTATTGGATCTAGAGTTGAAACAATAGGGGTTTCATTTATTCAATCAATTGACAGGAAAATAATCGACTACTATTTTGATCATCTATTGTTTCAGTCATTTTGCGAGCACTAACTCATTCCAGCTTTTCAAATGAAGTTGTGATGTAAATTTTTTTTCACATTTCGTAGACTAATCAATTAATCTAAACAAGTTATCGCCAATCTGTTAGTTGCAGCCCTAACTGGATCAATTGATTTATTTTCACTTAAAAAGACTAAGGTTTTATGACAATTAAGGGAAAATAAGATCCAACTAATTCTTTTATTTTCCATCTCTTCTGTGTCTGCCAGATGAGACGGACACTCCTATTCTCTCGGATGCCAAGTGGACCCAGATCCTGGCCCCGCCAGCCCACCTGCTTTCTCTGAACCCCGCCCTGGCCCACGCAGACCTCAGCCCCCGGGAGAGTCCGCTGACCTTCAAGACTCTCCCTGATTCCTCTTCTAGCGCATCCCCGGGGGCAGATCCTAAAAGACATCCCGGTCCTGAACTTCCATCCTGGGTAGAGGAGAGGCCGGCAGACGTCCATAGCCCACCACTCCCCCAGCCCAACATCGGCAAACTGGTGGGAACCGACGACCTCTCGCCGCCCCCTGTGACGGCATGTAGTGCTGTGGAGAATGGTTGCCATGCAAGCCCACAAAATGATGGGCTTAGCAAAGAGATAAGTTCTCCTCCAGACAACCAGCCTGGTGCTTCTGACCAGGCGGTTAAACCTCATCAGGAGGAGAGTGCTGCCTCAGCAGGAGGAGGAGCCTCCACTGTCAGTCACACTCACTTCACCTTTGAGCTCGGATTAGGAGAGGAAGAAGATCCATCTGAGAAGATTCATAAAAATGTGGAACCAGCAACACAAATTGGGGAAGGTGTCAAAGAGGAGGCTGGTACGGCTGTTTTACAGGACTATGGCCAAGAGAGACAAACTGCAAATTCTGACAAGGAGCAGGGAGACAGTGTCCTGAATGGGGGGAGAGATATTCATGCTGGTTGTGAGGCAGAGGAGAATGGTATATCTCCTCCTGACAGAGTGGACAAGGAGAGGAGATGTAGTCCAGAGGGACAGGTAGACCAACTCCTCAGAATAACAAGCCTTCCTAATGGTTTGGAGCAGGAGAGGAGTCATTCCAAGTTGAAAGACACAGAAGAGAGAGAGGAGGAAGAGGAGGAGGGTTTTTCTCCCTCTCCTGTCCCTTCCAAAGAGGACTCTGTGACTGAGGAGAAAGAAATGGAGGAGAGCAAGCTGGAGAGCGGCGAGGGAGGAGCAGTGGGGTCTGGTAGCATCCAACCAAAATTCAATAACAACCGGCTGCAGCCGGTCAGTGTTCCCTACGGAGGGGCACGACCGAAGCAGCCGGTCAGCCTCAAACTCCAGATTCCTCAGCCGCTGTCGGGCCAGGTCCAAAACCAGCTTGGCCCGTCCACTGTCAGCAAGAACAAGAACCTTGAGAACCAGTGTTGGAGAGGCACACTGTCTGAAGCAACACAAAGTGGGACAGATCAGACTGCAGTAGGGGTGAACGGAGATGGTGTTGTCCATTCTCCTTCCCTGATGCCTTCGGAGAGCCCAGACAATGACCTCCAGGCAGGCCAACAGGGCGCTCTGTGCAAGAAACCTGCCAGCTCGCTGGGCGAGGTTGCCCCTGTGTGGGTGCCTGACTCCCAGGCTCCCGTCTGTATGAAATGTGATGTCAAGTTCACCTTCACCAAGAGGAGGCACCACTGCAGGGCCTGCGGCAAGGTTAGAGCGCTAGAGCTGCTTTAAAGGGAAAATCCTATCTAAAAACACTGTAACCCACATAAAAATAGGGATAACTGCAATTTTTGGGCTACATTTGTTGTCTGGTTTTTATTTTATTTTTCTAATTATAGGTAGCCAATTATAACAATGATAAATAACCAAAAGCAGACAATGTGCTGTCACTGAAATATTTCCAGTAGCTACTTTTATAATAATTTTTTTTGTACAGCAGAGGCAATCTAAAGAGCCTTACATGAGGCAAAGAAATACATCAGAATAACATTTAAAAGACAGTAAAATAGTTTTTAAAAATCTGTCTAAAACATCAAAAGAAAAGGATAGTTTTTGGGGACAGCCTACAGACTAATAGACCACAATATTTATTTTATTTACAATAAGATCAATGACTTAAAAAACTGTGGCTGAAAAATGTGTTTGCTGTTAGCACTATTGCTGTCTAGACCTGCTACCTCTGTTGTGGGGCCAGTGATGTGATGCCTACTGATGTTAGCCTGTCAGGACAAGTTGAGGGAATAATGGGTAAACCAAGAACTTGCATTACGACATTTTAGCAGAAAAGAACCCTCTTAATGCTCCTAATATCACGCAGTGGTAACCTACTACAGTTAGTGAGTATGTTGGATGATGCTGTTGCTGCACATTTACATTTCTCCACAATATATTTAATTAAGGATTCAGCTGATGCCTTCATGCTGGGTCTCTTAGGAGTGAGTAACCTTTTACTGTATAGACTCTTATCTGCAATCATCAATGTTATGGGTGAGTGGTGCAGTGAAGGTCCACAACATGGCCAGATAAGATACACTACTGGTAACAAAACAAGATAAATATGCACTGAAGGAAAGGCAAAA
The DNA here is from genome assembly GCF_021018895.1 of Seriola aureovittata. Lineage (NCBI taxonomy): Eukaryota > Metazoa > Chordata > Actinopteri > Carangiformes > Carangidae > Seriola > Seriola aureovittata. Next base: position 7,473,257 of record NC_079375.1, read on the forward strand.
TGTATGAGGACAAGAATGAAAAACAATTATGATAATGAAATACAACAGTAACTGCAAATTTTATAGAACAATAGTTCATCAGTGACTTATAGAAGCTTTGTTGGACTCTCTGGAGTAAGGGGGTAAATTAAGTGCAGTGCTTTGATAGATGAGTTCCTTTTTAGGCTTTTCTTTGCAGATAAACTCAGTGGCTGTGCAGGTAGCTTTCTACCATCATGACCGCCCACACATGCAGCGGGACGTCCGCACATTGCTTCAAAGTGAAGATGCGGCTGCTGACACTGCACTGTAAAATCGCCGGAGTGCTACTTAATTTCCCATGGTGGTAAACAAGCGCACGCTCTGCCACTTGAGCAGGGAGGAGCTGGCACTGCAGTAATACTGACACCAGCAGTGGGGCCGCAAAAACAATAGACGCAGCGGGATCCTCAGAGCATCCACCACCAGAGTGGTAGATCCACAAACCAGCTTATGTTGCTGTGAGGCTCTGAAATTAAAAGGATCCTCCACCCTTAGTCTAATCATTTACTAAATTCATGTTGCTGGATAATGATGTATAATGAGGTGCTAATCCATTGAAAGTGAAGTGCCCTGTACACAGCTGCAGCTCGTTGAAGCACTGGCTAAGTACAGGAAATCAATATCCATGAAATGGTACATTTGCTGCACACTTAATCATCGCGTCTTTTCACTTATTTTCCTTTTTAAATAACTACTGTAAATTTCAAATAATTTGGAGAAAATGTCACACGGCTTTGTCCGGTGTGCTCAACTTTTGTACACATGTGGCACAAATGACATGTTTCTGTGTGTCTGCCTGTTATTTCTAAGGTGTTCTGCGCGACATGCTGCAGTCTGAAGTGCAGGCTCACATACATGGACAAGAAGGAGGCCCGCGTCTGTGTCACGTGTCATTCTGCTCTGACAAGTGGTGAGTATTAATGCAACAAGAAAGTTAGTTCTTTCCAGGTTATGTGCACTTAAACACAACTGAGGATGCTGCTCCATTTAAAAAGGTTATAATTGTTGAAAGCTGAAAGGAGGAGAAAGCTATGGTAGATTAATACAAAAAACGTTTAGGATAATGATCCACAAAGAAATACTGGTATTTTATTGGTCCCTTAGTTAAAAACAATACTGAAAGTGTCGGTCTCTAGATTTATTTAAGCTGTGGTAAAGCTTATCCTACAGTGCGTGTGGTTGTTCAGCACCAAAACATACAACTGATGTTGACAGGAATTAGTTATTTTTTGTTGCAGCAGAATGATTTTTGGTATTCCATACATGAAGAGTGTTATATGTAGTATGGTAATGTAGTACATGAAGTATGGCTACTGTATAAATATACCTTTTTAATGGCTGACAGTTTGACATTTCATACCAGGAAAAGCACAGCTGCAATTAATAATTGTAATTACAACTGCATTTGTTTTACAACAATGGTTTACTAGGCTACGTTCTGGAACAGAGTCCTCTTTAATGAAATTTGTAACACCTGTGAATGTCAGACTATGACGAGCCAAAATGTCAAAAAAATTCCATTCATTTTAAAAGATAAAACTGTGTATGTTAATACTATTAACAATGCCCAGGCTCTAAAAAGCACATGAAAATGTCTGTCTATCCACCTATCTTGATTGCGTGATGCTTAAACTGTCAATACATTTCTGTGTGTACAACTGTTATTTTTGATATTAATATTTTTCTACCCATCTTAGACATCCAGCACCTGCTTACATGTAGAATTTGATGTGTTGCTTATAAGACCGACTTTCCAATCTGTATAGTTTTAAGACTCTACACACACACACACACACACACACACACACACACACACACACACTTAACTTTTAGTAATGATATTTTTCTGTCTGCCAGCTCAATCATGGGAGACACCGGCCACAGGAAGCAACCAGAGTCCGAACCCTAACAACCCAGCAGAGTACTGCTCCACCATCCCCCCTCTCCAACAGGCTCAGGCCTCTGGGGTACTCAGCTCCCCTCCTCCCACCGTCATGGTCCCTGTGGGAGTCCTGAAACAGCCTGGCAACGAGGGTAAGACCTTTACTAAGCATGAAAATACTCTTAGCACTTTATATTTCACCTTAACAGTGACAATCTGTCCCCACTTCTTTTAAGTAGTAACTGCTTTTTTTGCTATTTGTGGGAATAATTTGCAGTTTTCATACATTGTGCATTGCTTGTGCACTGTGCATGTGCTGGTATGAGTGTGGCTGTTCAATGGAGATATTCAGGTAAAATGTAATTTAGTATCTCTCTCATTTAGGGTCCCTGTCACGTGAGCAGAGGAGGGTATGGTTTGCTGATGGGGTCCTACCTAACGGAGACACAGCAGAGTCCCCCAAACCTCCAACTCCCAGCCCAGCTCCCTCCCAGTCACTGGCCATCTCCTCGTGTTCAAACAAATCCTCCACTTCTGAGTCCTCAGAGGTAGGCTTGGCACGAAAAACATTCACCCACAGCTAATGCTATTAGGATAGCGTGTATGGTCATATTAGCTGAAGGAAGCCACAAAGGACTCTTTCTGTGGGATTCTTGGTGATTTACTTGCTGGCTCAAGGACTGTAATAAATGGGCAGTAAACAGAGTTCAAAAGAAACATTCCTTGTGTGCATAATCAGAATCAGAAATCCCAGAAATCCCAGCAGACTGAAATGCTGAAAGCTGCAAGATACTATACTTTATTCACTGTAAGCCAACATAAGTGACCACTACTTTAAATTTTTGCCTCACAGCATTAAACAGAACAGCAAGCTGCGTTTGGTTGTTTCTGTGTTTGTGCCCCACGCTCATTGAACTTGAATGCCAACTGTCAGGATGATTCATGGCCTGTTGAACAGAGTGATTGTTGAAGCTTTTAAATGGCTCCGTCTGAGATGGCCTGCTGATGCTATGCAGGCACAACTTGAGTATAAATTCAGACTTTCAGATTGTGAAAGTCGTACTGACCATACTGGCATGAATTTAACCAAAGATTTTGCTCACGGAAAGTCGACTGCTGTTGTTTACCAGTGGCAGTAGATGAGCCATTGATATACACAGGCTCTTATTGTGCTTGTCTAGACGTTTTCATGGTGTAGCACCGTATAATGTATAATATGAAGGCAAAAGTGACAGAACATTCAGTTTGGACCATTAGTAATGCTAAAAGGGCACTGGTTCACTGGTCAGAGCGAGTTCTACTCAGCCTGTGAACACAGTTGTATGATGTCAAATGTGGCTCCGGAGGAGCTTCTATCAAAACTGAGAAAATTACTCAGCTGGTATCATTTTGGTCTTGGAGACGACACATTTCTAATAGAGAGCTTGCATTACAAACTGGTTGCATGAAGTCTGAAAGCAGCTTACAAGACATTGATGGTCAAGGTAAAGTTTGTATCCACTGCTTACAGAGTTTCACTTTTAGAGTCTCCACTAACTCCTCTAGCTGCTAAATGCTGCACTGTGTTCACCAGTGTTTACCGAAGCAATGTTCAATAACAAACAATGAGAGATGCTTTATAACTCAGATTTCCCTGCAGCAGTTGGATAATAATTCTCTGTGGGTTTGTCACTATGAGCAACCCCTCTTACATCACACATCATTTTTCCTATTGTGAATATACAAATATTGTAATTTTAAGGAAAAGTAATAATACATTTCTGGAGTGTCCCTTTAAGTACATCAGTTCAACCTGACAGTGTAGCAGTGCTTTCCAATGTAAATGTAAATAACATAAATAACTGGCAGCAGTGTTTGCCTAACTAAACTGGGTTAATAAAGAAGAGACACTGATAGCTCTGGTTTTCTCATTATTTATCCTAAAAATTTAAATTTGTACATTATTTTGAAAAAATAGATGAAACAGTGGATGGTACCTGTTCCATATAGTAACCAGGGATGCACTTTTGACTGTGATTATAGGTGCTGATGGCAGATTTGGCTGCACCTTGTACTTATTACACCTGTCGTACCCATAATCACAGCCACAAACATGCTTTTGGAATCTGTTGCTGTACTATTACATCTCACTATGTGTTATAACCTGCAGTACATATAACCCCCGCACCCCCACCCCTCCTCTCCACCCTCAGGCAGCCCATACCCCCGTTGCCCCGGTGGGCAGCCCCGTGGGCAGCTCCCTCAGCCTGATTCCGGAGGACGGGCTCCCTCCCATCCTCATCTCCACCGGAGTCAAAGGAGGTACGGGAGGCCACATCACAGGTGCTTGCCCTCATCCTCACCATTCTGCTGCCTCTTCATTGCTCCGTCAGCTGCTGTGTTTGTGCTTGTTCTCATGTGCTTTATATCACGGCTCATGTTACGATCACTCATTGCCAACAAGAGAAGGGGGGGGGGGGGGGGGGGGGGGGGGGGGGGGGGGGTAGTACATGGTTATGCTGTGATGATGTTTTGAATCATTTAGGGGGTCTCTAGCTGTTGTTAACTTGGACTGGTCATCATTTCCCTCTCCTACCTCACTTATAATTGCTTCTCCATCTTCAACCCCCCCCCCGCCCCCGTTCTCACTCTGACATCTCCACACTTTCTCATCCTCTGTTCTTTCTGTCTATTTGTCTAACTTGACCTCAACTCCTCCCTTCCTTCACCCTTGTCTCCTTCTTTCACCCCACCCTAACCCACCTGTAGACTACGCAGTGGAGGAGAGGCCTTCGGAGATCGTCCTAATGCAGCAGCTGGAGGAGGGAGGCCCAGACCCCCTGGTCTTTGTGCTCAACGCTAACCTGCTCGCCATGGTCAAGCTTGTGAATTGTGAGTTACACAGCTGGTGTCTTTCTACTGTTTAAAGCACTGATATGGGGCATTGAGGATGCATAAAAAGCCCATGATGGTCTAAGTGAAATATAAAAATATGTATATGTCTGCTATACATTTTATTTTTATTATGCCTGATTTAGCTTTTTTTCTTTTTCTTTTCTTCTCACTGAGCAGCGATACCCAAATATACCCAAACCCAAAAAGGTTGTATCAGTGATGTATTTAAAAACCTATTTTGCTGTCGAAGCCTTAAGTCTCTTAATTAATGACCATTGTGGGTGGGAAGGACGCTCTTTCACTGCTTCTCACCAACAAATTTTCTGTTGGATTTATCTTTTATTACACTATTCTGCTGCCTACAGTCTTCAACAATGTAAAACCACAGAGTGACAAGACATTGAGTTGGGGCTCACATTAATTCCTGTTTGCTCACATCCTTTATCTAAAGCGTTTTGCTGTAGATATTATTTGAAAATTGAAATTAGAGACAGCCGGTCTTCGTATTGCTATAGGTGTATAAGATACCAGCACTGTGAGGGGAAAAAATCACTTTCAAAGACTGATTTCTAATTAGATTAATTTAGTCATTTGTATTTTATTAAAGTAATTTTTGTAAAGATGATATTTGAGTGGTGAATTTACAGTGGAACAAGACATTTAATGCATGTAATCTCTCTTTGCCTGTATTTAATCTTGTGCTGCTGTCACAACATAACAGCATTCAATTCAGACTTCTGCTAAGGCGGAAGTGTCATCAAAATGTGACTAGGTTCATGACTCGGGGCTTATGAAATTTCAATTTTTGTTTTAGTTTAGTTTGTTTGACAGGTCACACTATCTAGAAAAAGTCAAAATTAACACAGTAAAGTCCAAGGTTTATTTCCATTGTAGTCCTTGATGTAGAGACAGCATTGATGCAGGAGTCCAGGTGTCTAAGCAGCATCATACTACCTTCAAATCCATATGAGAAATAGACGTATCATCACCAAGAGAATCACTCCAGATCTCTGCTGTCTCAACCCACAGATGTAAACCGGAAGTGCTGGTATGTGACGACTAAAGGCATGCATGCCGTCGGCCAGGCAGAGGTGGTCATTCTGCTCCAGTGTCTCCCTGATGAGAAGACCATCCCTAAAGACATCTTCACCCACTTCGTGCAGCTCTACCAGGAGGCCCTCAGTGGTAAGAACCACTCCACCAGGAGGCTCACTGTGAAACTAGTCCAACTGCACCATGGGCCCCTCTTGGGGGAGACAGCAGCTCATTACTAGTTGTGCCTGGAGGTCCACAGGTGAGTCCACCTGTCTCAGTCAGATGCTGTCCAGTTAAAAATTAGTTAACCCGAATGTAACGCAAGGGGAAAATGTTCCAGCTCTACTTTTTGTCCATTAGGGATGACATGTACACCATCTCGTCCTCTATTTAGAAATCAGGTTACTGTCTGCCGCTGCTGAATTGTATCTCGGCCTTTTTTTATGAAACATGGTCCAAATATTAGTGTCCCGCTGTCAGTGCGCCTCCCTCCAGGCGTGACACCTCCCCACCGCTTGCCTTGCGCTTTTAACTCCGTATGCTGCAGAACAAATAAGGCTAATATCGGGTGACTTTGATGGCTAGCTCCCCTCTGGCTGTTTCCTTTTTCATATTCACACTGGAGCAGTTTCAGGCTGGTGGAAAGGAGCCATATTGTGCGTGTCGTTCCTGATTAAGTCGCTGTCAGTCAGGGCTCGAGAAGAAGTGCTGGCTTTAGCAAGTCTCAGCCACTGAGCTTTGTCTTGTCATTACGCTCATTGTGTTACGTGCCATCTAAAGCCAGCGATCCCTCCCATGGATAATTAGTAACATGAAACCTTTCTGGGTAATATGATGTTGCAGGGTGAGCAGGCAAGTTTTCATTCACTGTTGTAGAACTTAATACAGACCAAGCAAGGCTCCCTATCCACACAGTTATCCAGTAAAATACACTGAGAGCCATTGCTTTTCATATCTATCTCCTGTTTCAGAGGATGAGAACCTCTGTTTTTCTCTATTGTTTTCCTCCTTTGCTTCTCATTTGTGTTCATGTTCAGCCTTGGTGTTTTCTTTCATTTCAACCTCTCATTTTTAAATCCGGTCTCCTTCATCTCATTCCCTACTTTTTCCACTTTGTGCCGCCAAACACATATTACATTACTTATTCTCCCCACCTTCTGCCCCGCTCCCCACTGTGCCTTCCCTCTCCTGTTTCACCAAACCCTTTTCCTCCTCCTCATATCTCTTGTATCTTTAACCTCTCTCTCCTCTCCTTCCTCATCTCCCAAAGGCAACGTGTTGAGCCACCTGAGTCACTCCTTCTTCACGCAGAGCTTCCTGGGCAGTAAGGAGCATGGAGGCTTCCTCTACATCAGCCCCTCCTTTCAGTCACTGCAGGACCTGCTGCTACCAAACCCGCCTTACCTCTTTGGCATCCTGATACAGAAGTGGGAGACGCCCTGGGCCAAGGTCTTCCCCATCCGCCTCATGCTGCGGCTGGGCGCGGAGTATCGATGTGAGTTTGGACTACTGGGATTCACACTACAAACAGTGCACACATCAACTGGAGCTTTCAATCATATTAAATGCTCTTTATCAGCAGATAGAGTTTCAGTCTTATTCGTTATTTTCTGAACATGGCCCAGCAGGATTGTAGGCAGTTTGTTTTGGTTGTCTTTGTAGTTTTGTCCATGATCAACCTCGTCTCTGCGGGCCGGGTAAGGTTTCACAATTCATAAGAGATTCACAATTGATGGCAAAACTTTTTCTAGATACCATATTTTAGTGAATATAAACATGTTTGATTTTCTGCAAACATTTTTTGATCAACTTTTAATTGAACATTTAACATTTAAACAACTTACAAAGCCACTAAAGCTTAACATATAGGAGACACAGGTGGATAAATATGGCAAAGAGTAAAAGAAAAAATGAAGGTATTTCTTTCCAAGATGGAAAGAATCCGGGGTCTGATGGAGAGCAAGTGAGGAGGCTTCCAACGAGTAAAAACCGTCTTCTTAGCAGCAGTTTTTAACAAGCTTCTCATTGTCAACACGTTAAATCTGGGCCAGTTTTCAGCATATGAAAGTTATTGATACTTGGTGCTATGGACACATTTGGGTTAGTACTAAGAAAGTAAGAGATTCAATACTTGGCTGTATCTCTGCAACAGTCCTGAGGAAAAGTAGTTGCTCCTCTGTTAAGGTCCAGTCACATTCTCCTCACACACAGCTCCAAAAAAGGACGTGGTTTCATGTTTCTGATGTGGGTAATGCATAAATATTGATCCAAATTATCCTGAAGTGTAATCAGTCTGAGAGCAGCGCTGCAGTTTGTAGTGCGGTGTAATGTTGCACTAAACATGATTATAAAATATGCTAAATGAATAACACAGTTTCTAGTGGCTGACTGAGCACATCCGCCTGGTCAAAGTTGAACAAAACTTTGAACTGCAATGTTTGTTGGAGCAGGAGATACATACTTGTGGGCTTCAACTGAAGTGAATGGGAAACGGTGTGAATATTTTCAGGAAGTGTAATGTAACCTGACCTTTACCTGGACTGATATTTAATAAAAACATATGAGGTTAAGGTTACTTAAAAGAGAAAAAAAAAGGACAGAGACACAATGTTCCTGTGTCAAATTTTCAGCTTCACTATAAAGTCATCATCAGGAGCAGTTTGGTGAGAGGGAACAACAGTAGAAAGGTACTAGCTGTGCCAGCTGATTGCATGAATTACCTGTGTGGCAAAATGGAGCCCCACATTCAAGGTCATTAAGGAACCTGTTCACTGAAATATTTGATCAGTGCAGAAATCCGACACAAAGACGACACATTTCTGTTAAATGTTAAAACCCAAACATCACAAAGTTAAATTTAGTGAAATGCAGAGCAAAGAGCGCTGAGTGTCCTCTAATGGTTTGATGGTTTCTTATGGTAAAACATGAAGAGGTTTATCTAGAGAGCTTACTATGCGAGTTGTCAGAAGAAGCCTGTAAACCTCATACCAGCCTGCATTTGTACATTCCTCACAACTTCTCACACGAACACAGACGTCTTGTGCGGGGTTTTTATCAGAGAGGTTCCCCTCCACCAAATCCCCGTCTCTCACAGCCAGACCTGCCAGCACGGAGCGCCGCCTGGCTCCGCTAAGCCTCTTGCCTGCTTCCAGTGAGCATGGATAGACTACATTAACAAAGCCACATACAGCTGAAGCTCTTAAACACCTAATGTTAGCATTACCATGAAATTAATCCTCCGCACAAACAGTGCAGTTCTCTACGCTTTCACCTCCTGCGTTAAGCAGTGACCAGCAGAAGGTCGGGAGGCCCGTGAGCACACGGATGCCCGCTGAACCGCAGTTTCGGGGCCGAGATTGGTTTTTTATTGCTAATGAGAGTTTGTGGCGAGATCTTATATCCAGCTGTTTGCTGAGATAAGGCTAAAAATAGTCATCTAAGGAGCTTTGGTTGCTGGAGAAAAAAGCAGCCTTATTTTTCACTTGTGGATTAGGAGCGTTCCTCCTAACTGCAGGCACAGTTCACTGTATTTGATGTTGGTGTGTGGTGTCTCTTGTTCAGTTCATTTGCATATATGAATGATGAAGATGGGAAAACTTAGAAAACACAAATTGTGCAGTTAATGAAATGTTACAAATCCTGGAAACATCTCATCCACAGAACAAAAAAGACCCAAACTAAGACGGATATAATGAGTTAATTAAAACACACGAGGAATACCGTTATAACAACAGACTAAGAATTAAAACTAAATAAAAATATAATTTTCTGCGACCACATTGCTGTTACTTATTATTGTCAACGCTGAACCCAAAATTGGCTTCATTATGCCAATTAGTATTTGATACGTTTCCATGACAACTGAATAAGACAGTTGATGAACATAACTGGCCCTGACATTAAAAATATGATCACGGGGAACAAAGAAAACATGTTAGTGACGATTTATCAATAACTAAACATTTTTGTTTTGCAGTTTATCCGTGTCCGCTGTTCAGTGTTCGCTTCAGAAAACCACTCTTTGGAGAGACCGGTCACACGATCATGAACCTGCTCGCAGTAAGTGCTTTGTTCTCTCATGTGCTCTGTTATTATTTATTTTCACGGTTGAAGAACTCTGCCGTGTTGATGAAGAATAAGATATGATAACACAAGTCTGAAGGAAGATGATTTTGTCAAGTAAGGTTGAGACTTATCGGGCAACTTGATTTTCTTTTTCCTTTTCGTATTGTTAGTTATTTTGTAAGAATTTGTTCATTTTACCAATCCATAACCCCGGTTTGTCCATGCCTGTTGTAGGACTTCCGTAACTACCAGTACACGCTGCCGGTGGTGAAAGGGCTGGTTGTTGACATGGAGGTGAGGAAGACGAGCATCAAGATCCCCAGTAATCGTTACAATGAGGTGAGTGTCAACCACACACAACATCACATACCGGTTAAAACTAAGGTCACTTACACACCTGTAGTTTGATTCAGTTCATCCAGACTGAGGGAAAAACGTTTTAGTTCGTCTGGTCTGGTTCGTAATCTCGCTGTATTGTTTTTTTTTCTACAAATAAACCAAGAGCTACTAACATGAAGCTTCACAGACTCACAGTTACTCAATCGTTGGACAGTTTTGGTGACTGTGAAAGTCCTGTTGTTGGTCTGCTTTGCTTTCACACCACAAACAAAACTCACCAGTCTAGATGAACAGAACCAAATGGGCAAATGCACCAGAATTTATTTGAACTGCAGCAAATTAGTTTGGTGTCGCACCCTAAAACTGAAGCATGAAAGTGGATTGTAGACGCACAGAAAGCAGAGCTGTTTCTCATATGTTGCACATCTGAACATGTTTTCCAGGATTATATATACTTTTTGAAGACGCTAACACAGTAAAACCCTCCACCAGACTAATGACATCAATGGAGGAGGTTTTCTAAAAGCTCCTTGAACATCAACACACACACACACACACACACACACACACACACACACACACACACACACACACATGTTCACTGTGTGTAGGTGATATGTGACAAACTCTCTGGGGCCCCTGCAGCTGAACATTCAGCGTAGGCTGCCGACTTGTTATAATGCTGCTGCCTCGAAGGGTGTGAATGAATGTCCAACCAGAAGAAGTGATACATACGAAGCACCATTTGGCTGAGAAAATGAGCCATTGGTGGAGAGAGTGGTGCCGGTTGTAGCGTTTGGCTGCCGATGCAGTAACAGATGGGAACCCAGTAATGTGAAGTGGGGATCGTTTCTCAACAGCTTGCAGGCGAGCCTTTAGCGCAGCAAGTGGTTAAAGCCCTCCAGATTTTCAGTTTTATTTCTGATTTGCAAAGGACGGCTTCAAAGAGATGCAGAGGCAGGGGATTTAGCAGAATTAATATGTGGAATCTTTCAACTATTGATATCCACCCGTGTCAGTGTCTTTCTCCGCAATCTGTCATCTCAGCACCATCCCATTTAACTCAAGGACTTCACCCACAAGCCCACTGCAATTAGGCTTAACCAGGCAGCCTCTCTTAAGCCCATTTTCCTCAGCACACACCCAAAGGGCAGCTTAATTAGACATGGATATCATATGTTCTTGCAGCTGATGAAGGCCATGAACAAGTCCAACGAACACGTGCTGGCCATGGGGGCATGTTTCAACGACCGGGCCGACTCCCACCTGGTGTGTGTCCAGAACGATGACGGGAACTATCAGACGCAGGCCATCAGCATCCATCACCAGCCGCGCAAAGGTGCTGACACAGACACAGACTCATCACATTTAAGACCCCTCCACTCTGTCTGGTTGTTTGCTGGAAAATTGCTGGCTGTTGTTATTTCTCTTGTATGAAAATAATTTGCTCTCAGTGGTTGACTTGTCAAGTTGAACTGAAGTTGTGATTATTTTCCCTTTTTCTGTTTGTGTGTGTGTGTGTGTTTTTTTCCCAGTTACTGGAGCCTGCTTCTTTGTGTTCAGTGGTGCTTTGAAAGCCTCGTCGGGCTTCTTAGCCAAGACCAGCATCGTGGAAGGTGAGATGTGACAACAAACGACATGTTGGCTGTAAAAATTCTGAAATATCAGTTGAGTCTATACAGCAAACCATGAGAAAGGGTGTTTCAGGGTAAGATTTTGTTTGAAATTGTAAAGTGTCTTGATTTTTCCAGGTATTTATCACACTGGAATACTAAAGTGTGTGTACATTACATAAACACTACCTTTATATCACAATTTAAAATGACATATCCTGTGAAAGAGGATTGCACCTGTATTTCCCAATGTGACAAATGAAATATTTGTTGAAATGATTCTTAGTTTATTATAAATGAATCTGCTGTTTTTATTGTTTGATAAAAATGTCCTGCAATTGTTCTGAAAAATGTCCAGTACAGTTTCACGGAGCCCAAGGTGAAGTTTTCAAATTGCTGTTTTGTAGCAATGTGAAAACCCAAAGATATTCAACTAGAAACTGAAAGACAGAAAATGATCTGGAAAATGCCTGGTATTTATACTTGATAAACGGCTGAAGGATTTAGTATTGTACTTCCATAAAGTTGAGGGACTCACTATAGACTAGTCACTTGAATACTCTTTTTAAAATCAGTGCAGCAGAGGCTGAATTGCCTCGTCGTTTTTGTCCCCGGTGTAGTTAAAGCTCCAAACTCCTGGATCCTACATTTCCCATAATGTACAGTATTTTTTGTTAGACCTCTGCTTCCTGTTGAATTTCTACATTTCTCCAGCATTAGCTCCAACTGATGTTACACTGCTGGCATCACCGTACTCCACATGACAAGTTTACCTTTAAGTGATTAATTGCTCATCAACTTATTCATTAGTAGACAATTTGTCTGAACACTACTCATGATTGATCTTCTTCTCCCGCCCTTAGATGGTGTGATGATCCAGATCACAGCTGAGACCATGGACTCTCTACGACAAGCCCTGAGGGACATGAAGGACTTCACCATCACGTGCGGTAAAGCCGACCAGGAGGAGAACCAGGAGCTCATCCACATCCAGTGGACGGAGGACGACCACAACTTCAACAAGGGGTGAGGAAGGGGAAGGGAAGAGACCTTGTGAACAGACGAGGAGAGGGATCGGGAGAGACATGGGAGAGATGCATTTACATCACGGACAATTGAACTGATAGCTTCCCAACCACTACATTTACTACTTAGCTATAAAAACTCATCATGCGTGCTCGTGGAATCCCTCTGGAGGAAACTCTCCGCAGCAGCCGGGTGGAATGATGTAGTTTGACGCAGCTCTGACTGAGATACAGACCAGCGCAATCAATTTTACAGCAGCCTGATAAAATCTCCAAATTTAAATGTGACTCTTCACCATTAAATATAATTGAGCTCTTTCACCAGATACTCTATCACTTCATTAGCAGAACACTCTCTGCCCAGTAGCTGTTTTAACCCTTATTTCACCGCATAAGTCAACTTAGTCTGCTGTCGTCATATCGTGGTAATTCAAGTATTAATTTCCTACATTATTTATCTCAACATTATACTGTACATCCTTTGTTTGTTTGACCTTCATTCTCAGGCCTCTTGCACTTTATTTTTTGCTCTAAATAGAAAGATGAGAATGACGCAGCATGTGTAATGACTACTGTAACAAAACCCCACTGAAGTGTGATGATGATTACTTATGGAATTAATGCTCTTTTTGGTTGTAAGAAGCTGGATCCATTGCTTGCTCTCATATTTTGTCTGCTTGGTAAAACATGCCTTTGTCGGAGACATTATGTTTTCAGGTTGTCCATCCGTCCATCAGCCCGTCCCATTCTTGTGAACATGATATCTCAGTAATGTCGTGAGGGAATTTCTTCGTATTTGGCAGAAACATTCCCTTCCAAGTGTGAACTGATTACATTTTGGTGGTCAAAGGTCAAAGGTCACGGTAACCTCACAACATATCTCGGGAGCTTCTCAGGGGATTCCCTTCAAATTTTGCACAAACATTTACTTGGACTCAAGGATGAATACAACTGCAAGGCTGTAATTACAGTTTTAACAACTAAACACATCTGGCCCAGAGACAGCAGTGGAAGCAAAAAGTAAAAGGGTGGCACTGGAACATTTGTGTGTCCTTTCGCTGTAAAAGAATAGACTTAAAATGAAGAAAAATAAAACAAGTTGCCTGAATACAAGCTCAGCCAGAGGCTTTGATGTTGGCCACTGAGCAGCTCCAACTGAGCAGCTGGCAGGTCACTGCCTTGCTCAAGGGCATATTAATTGACCATGTCTCACCACCTCCTCCTTCTCTTCTGCCCTACATTTATGCTCTATTGGTAAATTTAGTTTAATCCAACACTGTGATGTTGTGTGTTTGATTATCCAGTGTGATCAGTCCGATCGACGGAAAGTCTATGGAGTCCATCACCAGCGTCAAGATCTTCCACGGCTCCGAGTTCAAAGCCAACGGCAAAGTCATCCGCTGGACAGAGGTACGACTCATACTGGTCCTTTTAATGAGCACCAGTAAGAAAAACCAGGATCTTACTGGGCAAGATGTCAGCGTCTCTTTTAATGGAGTCTATATTAAATTCTAACACGAGACACTGATGGCACCATAAAGGAGTCAGTTCTGTATTAATGTTTGATTCACCAACAACCTGGATCCTCTGTGAAAAAATTTTATAGAAGGAAATTTAGGTTCAGGAAGTGTTTAGTTTTCTGTGAACAAGTAACATGATGTAGTGTAAATCTGCCCAGTGTAGCTTTAACTGTAAAAAGGATAACCAGGATAACTTTAAACTTAAACTGTTTATCCAGAAGAAAGAGGAACATCTTTTTTTTTTGGCTCAGCCCTTTCTCACCTCACTTGACTCTTTGAGGAGACCTCTTGTTTTTTTCTTCTGCTCCCTCATCCTTATCAAATCTTTAAAATAAACTACACCTGCAGAAATCTTTCTCAAGGCCGCGTTTCTGTGATTTCCTCAGGTCTTCTTCCTCCAGAGTGAAGACCAACCCAACGGTCTGAGCGACCCGGCTGACCACAGCCGGCTGACGGAGAACGTGGCGAGAGCGTTCTGCATGGCGCTGTGTCCGCACCTGAAGCTGCTGAAGGAGGACGGCATGGCCAAACTGGGACTGAGGGTCACGCTGGACTCTGACCAGGTGCGATGATGGAAGTTTAGACGTTCTAAAAGAACAATGGTGCACACAGAGGAGATGACTGGGTGGTTCCTACATGTAATTTTTAAATGTGTTGTATGACATAAAGGTGATGCAGTGTCTTTTTAATGTTTTGGGGCAGTAGACACTGAAGGTGTTTCTGTGAAGCCACTGATCAATAGAAACTGCACATGAAACTTGTCCCGGTTTCAGCCTCACAGTTCCCGGACTGTTTCGTGGCTGTCAGTTGTGTAGATAGCATTTGTCGTCCATTTTGACTTTGTATTAATTAACTCATGTAAAGAATTCAGTCAAGGCTGCAAATAATGATTGTTTTTATTATCAATTAATTTCTTTAATATCTTGATAAATTGTCTGGTCTGTAAAATATCAGACCTGCCTGTTACAATTTCCCTAAAACCCAAATGGATGTTTTCAAATAGCTTGTTTTTTTTTCCACTCAACAGTCTAAAACACCAAAGCATCAATTTCATATCACATAACACAAAGAAAAACAGCCACTGCTCACAGCTGAGCAGCTGGAACTTGAGAATATTTATTTTAGCTAGAAAGTCACTGAAGCGATTAATCGACGAATCAGTGCAGCTCTAATCTACAGCCTGAAGCTCCTCCCAAATAATAAAAAAAGATACCTCTGAATGGAAACGGCTTCCCACAGAACAATAAACCAACATTATAGAATTACCGACAATATGAATCTCAATTATCTCCCTGAATTTACTCATATCACTTTTTTTCTCGCCACCATGATCCATTGAATGCAGGATATTATATCATCACGCTGACGGCCGTGACTCTGTAAACACATTTAACACAATGTAAAAACGTAACACTTACGCCACAGGTGCTCCACATGAAGTAGGTGATCTGATTAAAGTTTGAAGAAACTTTCTGCATAAATGTACATATTAATAAGGAACACTGATTTCCCATAAACTGCTGTAACTATAAACAGTTCAAACTGATACCACATATGTCGCACACAAACATACATGTTGTATCTTTGCTAATCAATGAGATAATTGTTTTAATTAGGAGGAAACATTATTCTTGTGAAGAACAATAAATGGTAGAAACTTCTTACTTCCATCACAGCGACCCCATATAGAGGAGATGATCTGATTAGATCTCAGTGTGCCTTGCTGCTTTCATTTGCATATTAATGAGATAAAACTTTTTCTTTCTTTTTTTTTTAACTTCTGTTAGCAGTCACAACAAGTTCTTTGTCATGGAGATCAGACCGGGGCCTCTTAATATAGACACTCAGTGGAGAGATGAAGGGAAACAAAGTACAACAAAGGTTCCTGGTTGGACTCAAACCAGGGATGTTGTGGTTCATGTTGCAGTTCATCTCTTCCCTGGCCTCCAGGGGTCCTGAGTTTAGAAAACTGATAAAATGCTTTTTTCTTCTCTTGTTCTGCATCACTCAGGCTGTTCCTGCAGTTACATGATAAATTCCTTTGCCCTGATATATTATATATATATATATTATATTATTATATAAAAACAAAACAACATTATCAACCCTGAGGAAAAAGTGATGATTTACTGTAACTCTAAACGTGGTTAGAATTCTGTCTACTGTCTGTCTTCGTTGTCACAGGTGGGTTACCTGGCAGGAAGTAACGGTCAGCCGCTCCTGCCTCAGTACCTGAGCGACCTGGACAGCGCTCTGATCCCCGTCATCCACAGTGGGGCGTGTCAGCTGAGCGAGGGCCCCGTGGTGATGGAGCTGGTCTTCTACATCCTGGAGATCATCTCCTAGGAGCCGGACACATCCCGACAACCTGGAGCTCCCACCTCCAAACATCTTCTTTTTTTTCTCTTCTTTTTCTTCTTTAACCTTCTGTCATCATCTCACAGCCTGGTCCTCCATCCCTCCGTCATCTCCCTTCAACCGTTTGCACTTCAAAAGAGCCAGAAAACTGTGCCGTGCCAGGTGGGGTAGCATTCCTCAAAAGTCAAACCTATGCATCCAACCACCGTCGTTTGTGCTCTGGAGGTCGCCTGGGGCCCGAGGAAGCTCAGAGCAGGGTCATCTGTCACGTGGCATCTTTCACCTCACCTGTCAGGTGCTTCGATCACACTGGGTCGGTCCTTTTACCCACACTGCACTGATCTATTAGATTAGCCAGGAGCCTGTTGGCCATTATGTTAATGCCACAAACATCAGTCATGTGAGTTGATTGTCGTCCTTTAAGCCGCTTATTGGCAGAGACAGACCGTGATGAACTGTGAGATACTCTTAGCTCTGGGTTGTAATAATCAAGCGTTTGAGACCAGAGCTTTAACAAGTAGCCCTGCCATTGGTGATTTTAAATGAATTATTAAATTAACAAAACTGAAGCTGCAACTAACGATTATTTTCATCATCAGTCAATCTGTTTATTTTCTAGATTTACTTAAAAAAACATCAGAGAAATGTCCACAATTTTACTAGAGCTCAGTGGCATCATTAAATGTTTGTGTCTGACCAACAGTCCAAAAGCCAGATACTCAGTTTACTGTAAAAACACATCTGAGAACATGGAACATCAACTTTTGCTTGAAACTAACTTAAACGATGAATCAATTATCAAAATATTTGGCTATTTTAATCGACCTGTTATCGACTAAGCTCTAAATGAAACCATGGTGCGTGAATGCAAGTCATAACTTGATGCTGAATGGCAGGGAAACGTATTGATCTGTGTGATCAATAGAATTTTCCTTTATTACTACAGAAACTGCTGGTTGTGATAAAATAATAATTACTTTTTTCAAAAGCTGCAGTTCCCCTGTCGCTGTGAGGTTACAAGGACGTTGGTTTTTGTTGAAAAAGCAACAAAGAGGCACCCAAATCTATTCATGGCATTATTTTTGAAGGCAGTGTTACTTTACTGCATTTTGTACGAATGAAGTTGATAAACTAAACAGAAAACACCTAAATCAAATCAGTATTTGCTGTGACACGGCTGCATGTGTGGGTATTCGGACGCACCCACTGTCCGACTCCAGCGGTGGTGTTGCGTAGCTCCGCGGCCTCTTAAATCACCCGTCAGTCCAACGTCACTGTGGCAGCCAGCGGTCCTGAAGCACTGAACTCAAAGGCCTCTGTGTAGCACGGCTGCTCTTTCAAGGGAGACTCATATCCACCGCTGAAAAGTTTGGAAGTTTTCTCTGAAGTCACGTTAACAAGGAAAACTTGAAATCATCGAACGAGGAGGGAGAAGGTTTCTCTGTGTGGTGATTACGTTTTGTTTTTTGTGTTTTGTTTTTTCTTTTTGCACCGTGGTGCTCAGTGCCTGCAGCAGCAACTCATCAAGGGAAAAAAAAAAAACAAAACATCTCTGCTTCATCTCTTAAGCTTTACTCATCAATCACCAGATGCTTTACTTCATGGACGCATTGACTTGTACATATTTTTGTAGGCAGAACAATTTCTCCTCCATTATATTATATAGCATCTGTAGCCTCCAGAGATCCCACTGACAGACAGTATTATTGAAGTGACCGTCACAGACTCCTGCTGTGAAATAAGATCACTTGTTACTCTGAAGTCAGAAAGATGCTCTTTTGTCCTTAGGTAGACAGCTGATCAAAAGGTTCCAATGCTTTATTGATAAACTCAAACAATCTGTAAATACAGCTGAAAAAGCAGAAGAGGGAAAACTTTTTAATCTCATCAATCAACTTCAGAATCATCAGCGCGCAGTGTTTCGTCCAGCAGTGGTTAGAAAAACCTCTCAAGTTATTTTGGCGTCTTTTTAATCATACAAAGAGAATAACTGTTGAAGATGTAAAGATATATATAAATATATATATAAACTGCAGAAGCAGTGCACTGGATTCTAAGCCATTTACAGGAGGGATAAAGCGAGCGTCGGGGTTGCTGCCACTGTGTTGTGGAAGACTAAAGTTTTTCCAATTGAAACGTTCAGTGTCTAAAGATCCAGGGTTCCTGCAAGATCGACTTGAAGCTGAATGTATTTCATCTCACATTTTCTACAACTGATCATCCTTCCAAAAACCTGAAATCATCACCATCCTGCTCCAGACTTTGCAGACCTGTGTAGGAAACCCTGTAGATCACCGATGTGTTGTCTTCAAAGGCCTCAACTGTTTGTGTATCTATAAACAGATCAGGCTGTTGGAGGTCTACCTGCAGCCCCCCCCCCCCCGCTCTGTACTGTGCTGTGCTCTCCCTCAGCAATGTGGACCTGGAAAAAAAAAATCTTAAGAATGTATTCCTCCCTGTTTCTGTTCAAATCTGCAAAATGTGTTTTTGTTTCCGACCAGACTAATCACCAAAAACCCCACCGTGTCAAGTGGACATGCTCTGAACAGTATTCATTCTGCATCTTTAATCATGCTCATGTAAAACCAGAAGGGGCTACGCAAAAAGTACTGCCAGTGCAGTACCAGAGGTTTTTGTTGAAGCATTTTATTGGAGCAAATCTCGTCATCACAACTGAGAATCAGACAATCACATGAAAATCTGCAGAAGAGCCGACGCTTCCAGTTTCAATTAGACCTGTAGGTATTCTGTATTAATTTATTACTCAATTTGAAGTATTTTAGGAGCTACTGTAGCAAAGTAATTCTAGTAAAGCTGATTAAAATGTTGAGGTCAAAAGTCACCAGTTCTGGGTTAATTTACTGTGATCATACCAGAGCTGGTGTCGCTGAATCACTGTGTCTTCACTGTGTGACGTTCAGCAGTTCCGTTTTTATAAAAATTAGCATAAATGAAGAGGAGACTTCAAGGATTTATTTTCTCAGACTCCCTGTTTTATGTTAATTGTTATTTCTGGCATTATCTGACGTGTGCAATATGTCCTAAATCCAAAAAAAGGTGCAATTTGTCTGACTGAAAGTAGCATTTATTTTTTGTCTTCAGTTGTAAGATGTTACTATCCAAACCTATAACACTGCATGCAAACAGAAACGAGCTTGAAAACAGTGAAGAGAGCAAATCAACTTTGCATTTTAACAGTTGTATCCTCTAGTTTGTGGATGAAACGTAGAAAACAACCCACTCTTTCAGTTTTCATTGTCTGGGTTTTGTTAAAATATTATTATTATTTTTTTAAACAAACATTGGTCAAAAATGTTTGAAAAGCCAAAAACCCTGTACATGTTTTTCTTTCTTTACACTACAAATGTCAAGAAAAGTGGTCTTTATGAAATAAAAAAACTGTAGTATATGTAAAATAAAAACTTATAGAAAATTGAAATGAGTGGTTAATTTTTTTCTAAATCAGATTTTTTACTCAAAGGAAAGCAACAAGTATTAGAAAATACTTCAGTGCAAAACTAATCCAAGGTATTTTTTTAATGGAACATTTTAAGCAGGATAGAGAAATTCAGTCCATAATTAAAAACAAAATAAGTTCTCGTTTCTGTTTCAGAGATTCTTTCGTATCGTTTCTGGAAATCTATATAACGCGACATCATTGATCTTTGTAAACACGAAGATGATCCAGATATTACAACACAAAATAAAATGATTGGTGACAATGTGCTTTAATTAGTTACAATTAGGACAATGTTTTTAGTTAACTTAATGTCAGTTGTCAGTTGCACTGATTCATGATGTTTTCTTAAAATAGTGCTGCACAGAATAAAAACAAAGAAGAGAAACGAAATGTTGTGACCACTGTAACGTTTGGCAACTAAATCATGTTGCAGACAAAGTTGAGGTAAACCTGTTGGAAATGGGATTCATGTAGTTGGCTCAGTATGTTTATGGCTTCTTTTGTCAGCATTTGTTTCAATGCTGTAGTTGAAACTTTAAAGGGTCAGTTCACTATTTAAAAATCACATCTTGTCTCAATTTTCTCACTTACAGCTTTATTAATAGATTTTATTTGGCCAGTTTAGTTTCTGACAAATTTATGTTCTCTCTTTTAGCTCTATTTTTGGTCTCTACTATGTTCACCAGCTCGTCTCTGAACGTGTCTGTTGTTTGGTGTAGGTACCAAAACAATATGCTGAAAGAGGCTAAAGCGAGGGATGAGTTCTAGCAGCAGGTAACATTTTGGATCCCTTATCGGATCTTTCACTTTAAATGTTCATCCACTGTGTTGAAGTAAGAAGTTGAGACGGTTTGAAAACGTAAAACAGACGAGTGCTCGGCCTCAGCCCTCCACCAGTGTTACACTGTATCCTGTGACCTGTAGCAGGTTACCTACAGGTAACGTTAAGTGCGCTGTGAATGTGAAACAACAGTGATTTATTTAATTAACACTCACTGAATGATAGAAAATAGTATTAATATTTTCACTGTGTTGTTTTTACTTAAACTTCTGTTCGGAACAAAATGGTTAAGTGCTGTAGTTTCTATTAGTGCCAGTGTCGTGCTCGTCTGGTCATTGGTCTGAAAATAAATGACAAACTACGTTATTAACGTGATTGGAAGAGGCTAAATTCTACTGTGCAGTCTTCTATGATACTTTTTTAAAAATATTATAACTGTTTTACTATATTGTAATTTTATTGCCTCCACTTCTGGATGCATACAGAAGAGGTTAGTTGTTGACAAATACACCACTACTTTTAACTACATTGTAATGTGTTACAAACTATTTGTTAAATTTCGTTTTGTAATTTGGGTGAACTGACCCTTTAAAGCACAAAGGGATTAATCCCAAGTTACAGAACTGATGCATAGTTTTCAAAGATGGTTCCACACGTTTACATTTTTTTTTCGCTCACCTGCTCAGTCTGTACAGATTTAACAAATTAAATTTAACGTGTCAGTCAGTGAGCATCAGAGGTGTTGGTGGGTGTGCTTTTGAACTTTATGCTAAGCTAAGCTAATTGACTCCAGCTTCATATGCTCATCAAATGAATTCAATGAATTTCCCAAAAGGATGATATTATGGTCGAGTAGATGGTGTGTACTTAGAAATGACTTTTTTAACATAATCATCTGTTAAATAATGAATCTGTCTTAAGATAAAATAAATAGCTTTCTCTCTTAGACTGAAACTTCTCACAAACTTCGCTCAGATTTGTGTTGTTCAGTGTAAACAAGACAAGACCAAAGAAAATCTAACACACCTAAAGCCACAGATAAATAAGAGAACAGTTTAAAGATTTATCAAAGTGAAAGGTGCCAAAAAGGGAGTGTGGTTTTTTAAAATAATTCTATAATCGTACCTTGTATAGTAGCTTGATTTCTTGGCTTACTCCTGTAACACATCTGTGAGGGTGCTGCGTCTGCCTGATGTTTTCACACTGAGAAGCAGATGAATTGTTTGGAAAACAATAGAAAGAAAAAAAGAAAAAAAAAAAAACCCTGACAATTTCTGTCTTGTCACATATATTAACCTCTCGTGTCGTCCACTGTCGCAGGTTTGGCAGCTAAAGGCGCTTTCAAATATGCAGGATTTTACAGCAACAGTGATTACTTTGGTATTAGTGCATAGGTGCAGTTCTAGATACCAGAGCTGTATAATATGAGGAATATGTACACATTCTTTGATATATTATATTAACTTAAGTCATGTCGGGCAGCAGGATCAGGTTAGCTCGACACTGAGCCCCTTCAACATTAGCACAGGACACACTGCCGTCCTCCAGGAGCCACACTGATGCAAGAGGAAAACATTTTGGGAAACTGTTTTTCTCTGACTTAAATCTCAAAGAGCCTTCAGCTTGTTGCCCTGAAGTCTGCCTGAGGCATCACGACCTCACAGCAGCTCCTCAGACTGGAGGCAGTCTCCAGGTTCATGTCACTGAGCCAGAGCTGACCTACCGTAAACCAGCTCCCTGTCTCCTCCTGGTGGACCGCCGTGTGAAAGGGAGCTCGTGTGTCTTGCAAATGTGCAAAAGTTTTAGAAAGTCAAAGACCCGTGTAGGTCTGAGTCCAATCTGAACCACAGACCGTCCTCGTCAGATCTGAAACGCCTTCCTCTCTCTACCTCTTCCTCCTCTGAGTGTTTTTGATTGAGTGCCTTTTATCTGGAGGACAAACACATTATCAGTCAGCTGGAAATTCAAAGTATTAAATCATATTATCAAACAATCATATTCTTAAACACATTTAAAGTAGTAGTTTGGGAAATATGCACATTTGCATTTGTATCCTACATCTGTAGGATAAACATGAAGCCACAGCCTGTAAGCTTAGCTTAGCATGAAGCCTGGAAGCAGGGGGAAACAGCTGGCTTGGCTCTATGTGTTGTCAATCTTCTCATGTAACTCTCAGCAAAAAAGTCTAAATCCCAACATGTGAAATTATTCCTTTAAGTTCAATAATGTTCTATCTGCATTTAACTTGTAGAAATAATTACCTGTATCTTGTCAGTTGTCTTTAATCTTCATCTACAGAAGAACCTTGAAGTTAAAAAAAAAAACATCAGGAGTTTTACACAATTATCAGGTTTGTCTTTTTACATAATAAAAGATCAACAGAGTGAATTTAGTGCTACCTGTGACTGGTCGATCACAAGCCAGCGCTCGGTGCTCGTCTGCGTGTCCTGACCGCTCAGAGGCTCCCGCAGTCGGATCTTCACTTCAACACGACCTCCTGTGGGCTTACGACCATCCATCACCTGGCAGGACAAACACAACACTGATGTTTACAGGAGCGTCTTTCATCTCAAATGGGACTGAAAACGACCTCTGACCTCTGACTTCTCTCTTCCAGGTTCTTTTTCTGTTCCAGTCGTTTTCAAACTAAGTGCCGCTCACCTCTACGATTTCCCTGATTTCACTCTGTGACTCCAGTTTGTCCAGCTTCACGAGGGCCGTCCCAACCGGCTTGTCGCTCCGCAGGAAACCTCTGAGAGGGGACGCACAACGACAACAACATCACTGTCACTTTACTCTGGCATGACAGTGTTTGTGATGAATGAGACACTGGACATCCTTTAAGTAAAATCTGAATGTTTTTAATTTTACTCTTGATATTTCCAACAGAACAAAAGGTTTTAGGCAGGTGTCTCACTCTACATGTAGAGCAGCCTGGAACACTGATATCCTTCTACGATAATCGAAGAGCGGTTTTTGTGTCTGTCTGTGTAACTGCTTCGTCTAGGAAGCAGCTAGGGGCACAACATTTTGAAGGAATCAATTTTCTTAATGAGGCCTTTCAATCGACACCAGATTTTTCCTCGTTCAGTCGTTTTGTTCTTTTTTTCCCTTGCGCATATACTACGTTATGTACGGTAACACTGTATCGAGGCTTGGGGGTCACTTCTTGGTCTACTTTGCTACTGTTTTATTGGATTAAACAGTTTACATTATGAGCAACAACAGTAACAGCACAGCAAGATGTGAAGACGCCAAACACAAGAGATTCACACGTGGAACCGAATCTCCAGAGAGGTCAGGTAATAATTGCAAGAAAATGAGCGAGCTGGCGTCTAACTCTACCGCTCCACACGGCCTCCTCCAGGGGACAGAGAGCCACCAACGTTATTGAAGGAAATGAGGAAGGAATAACAGACAACACTGTGCACAAGGAGCTACTGTAATTCTGTATATGTAGCCGTACTTTGGCAACTGCAACTGTCAACAAACACTAAAGTTTTGTCTTCCTTTTTACTTCTCTTTTACTCTTTACCTTCTATAATGACATGTACATTTCTATGCTTCACCTCATCTGTTTTCATAACCTCAGCAGTAGTTGATGCAGTGTTAACCTCAATCTTTTCTTTTTTCCTCCATATGAAAGGTATCAGATGCAGTAACGCCTACAGACTCCAGATTCAGATTATTTTATGTTGAGTTCAAGGCTAAATGAAGACTTGTAAGATTATTTTTTTATATTTCATTGCCAACGTGATCAGATCAAATCTTTGGAGTGTCGGAGGACACCGGAAATCTCAAGGAGACACAAGGAGAACATGCGAACTGACTTTAAATAAGAACTCACATTCATGTCCTAAACCTAAGGCAGGGTGTCGCGCTGCGGCGTGAGCGAGCTGATCCGTCTGTGACTCACCCTTTGTGCAGCAGCTCCAGTTTGAGGCCTTTAGACGTCACCACCCTCCTGAAGCCGCGGTGGTTGCGGTTGATTGACAGCGTGAAGCTCTGGTTGTATTCTGGTTGAAAGAGATGACAGATGAAGAGATGCAGAACTAACATTTATTCAGCAAACAAAGTACTTTGGACAGAAAATAAAGTTCCCAATTAAAAATATGTATTTAGTCCTACAGTGATCTTCATGTCTCACCTGGGGAGTTAGTGTTCTTGATGACAGCTGTTTTGTGTTTCTGAGGCTGCTCCTGGTGGTGACAAAACAAAAACAAAAAAAGTTACCATTGGTGATGATCATGTCAGCGGCCGTGGTAGCCGAGAAAAGAAAACAGACTCTCTTACAGTGCTGGGGTAGGGGAAGTCAAACTTGACATAAGCATCCAGATCGTTTGTTTGGATTCCTGAGGGAAGAAGAAAAGTTTATATCACAAAGCATCGAACTGTATGTGCTTTTCCAACAATGTTTATATATTTTCTATTTTTACCAGACCTTCATTTCTGAACTGAATGTGAAGTTTTTGGTTAAAAATAAACTGTAAGAGTCAACACGACCATAATGACAGAAAGTTTAAGGTCACAGCAACTTATATGTAAGCCTTTTAAAACAGAAGTTTTCGGTGTATTTAAAACCATGTACTTGCAGCCCCTGTTTGGACATATTGTACTGTGCAGATCTGATATGTTTAGACTGTTCTCTTTACCACTTGGTGCAGGAAGATTCATCCCTTTTACGATAACAACAACCATGTCAGTACTGCTCAGCTCTGGAAATATCCTGAATGGAGGGAAAGCAGGAAGGAAGAAGAGAAGAAGGAAAGTGAAAGAAGAAAAAAAAGACATGATGAGTGATTAATAAGTGATGGAGTACAGTTGGAGTACAGACGGAAACAAAACTGCATCAGCAAAGAAAACAATCACCAGAGATAACTCTTAATCTGCTCTGGAGAAGAGCTACCATTTACAATATTTAAAAATTTTACATTTAATGTCCTCAAGCTTTGAGACCTGCAGTTTGATACAAGGCAAAATCATTTTTTGGAGAACTGGAAATGATGCAAACTATAAACAGAAACAACAAGAGGGCTTGTTCACTGTTGTATCCACAACAACGGCAGAGGGTGTGCGTTGTCTTTTTTTTGGACACCTTTGGGCCATTTCCATATTCGTTAAGAAGTGAACACAGACAACAGACATTAACAATAACCTTTCCCTCAAATGTTTAAATGCACTGTTTGTTTTTTTCATGAACTTAACATTTTAAAAATATTCCAATTGTGGCAAGCATGTAAAGATTTGGGCGCCCTACTGAGTCAGTACATAGTCAGCCCCTCATTGGTAGAGCGCACAGCTTGCTAACACTTTTTGCAACCAGCCGAGAGTCTATATATTCTTGATTTAGGAATTTTCCTCCAGTCTTCCTGCAGATCGCGTCAAGTTCTGAGGTATTTTTAGGCACATGTTTAAGATCCATCAACAGAATTTCCAAAACCTTCAGCTTGTGTTTATTGAAGTAGTTCATGGTGGATGTTGAGCTCTGCTTTGCATCATCCTGTTATAAAAACTTTGCTGCATACAACTGTACAGGATATGCTTCATTCATATTTGAGAAAAAAAATGAAAGAAAAGCTTGTGCCTCAGTGCAACAGATGAGTTATTAACATACAATATATCAAACATCTACTTTCAAATATTATAAATACATAACAAAACATGCCACTTCTTATTCTAGACCAGGGCTAGTTTAAAAGTTTTTCTACCTTAACAACTAATGACACAACACAGTTTTTAACTTATAATTTATATATAATCTAATCTATGTCAGATTTCCTGAATGTGCCCACCTGACAGTGTGAAACGATCTCTCTTCAAAGTGATGTTTAGGAGGAGGCAGACCCCTCGACTGAGCCAGCTTCAGGACCTCCAGACTCTTCTTACAGCTCTCTGCCATCTTCTCAAACCTGGAGGATACAAGTGCCAGCACACAGAGTCAGTGAACGCAACATGGTCTTTTTTTTTTTGTATCATCATGCTGCTGTTGTTCACTATGTATTTTAAGATTTAGATGTAACTACTCAGGAAGCCAAATTAACCAAAGCATAGAAATTACTACTAATAAAGTTGACACAGAGTGATGTTGCCAGTTCCAGTGTTATACCTGAGCTTGGAGTTTGTATATAAACCTAAGCTGAATGAAAACTGTGAGTGACACAGGAGTCTTACTTTGTAGTTTCGGAGACGTTCCCCAGGTGCGTGAATTGCTTGGAGTGAGTCATGCATTTCTAAAAGGAGGAGAGTCAGGAGAGTCACAATCAGTGCAGAGAAACCAGACTGGGAACAGAAAAAATAAACTTTTTGTGGATGTGAATTAATTTAGAGATTTCTAAATATATCAGAGAGTTAAATATGTTGGGTTTTAGAGAGATTCAAGTTTCTCCTGGCAATGGAAATTCTAAAATTGGAAACTGTCATGGTGTTGGCAGAGTATACATGCACACACATTTAAAAACATTTACTTGTATAATAAATCATTTCAAAATAAAATAAAAAGAAAATAACGATAGACATCACAGGTATTTATTTAAACCTGTTTTCAGATTTGTGCTGAGACTTGATACAGTAAATGACAGTCCTGTTTTTATGTTAAGTCTGTTGTTGTAAACCCTAATATGTTGTAATCCATATTTTTTTCCCCATATAATTGATGTGTAGAAAATGTCAGTATTGTATATTTCTATAATGTTCAGTTTCAAACAATCCTGTTTCTATTATACGGTTACTTTTATTATTAGTTTGTTAAAATGACCACATTTCCCCAGGGACGTGACAAACATGAACGGTGGTCCAAGAGTCAAAATGTTGTGAGAATTTGTTTTTAACAATAATATAGATTTTCTTCAAAATACAAGTTTTGATAAACATCATTTTAACCTGTAATCAGAGAAATCTTGCAGCCCTAATCCTGCAGTTTTACCTCATACTGCTCTTTGAGGATCTTGGCCAGCTGTGTGTAAACCTGCTCGGCTTTCTCCGAGATCTGAACGTCGCTGTGATGAACCAGGATGAAGTCGTCGTCTTCGTCACCAGGGGGCGACGGCACCTGCAGGCACAGCACAGACCATGGCACAGTCATGGTCAGCTACAGTGGGGCGCCATGTGTTCCCCTCAACCATTGTTCATGTTTTGAGGAATAGGAGCGCTGTCAGTACACCTCATCTCCACGAAGATCTCAGTTCATTATGATTTTACCAAAGTATTCCACGTAAATTACGTAATGTTTTGTCAGGATCTCTTTCAATGGTTAAGATGTGAAAATGTTAATGCACTTTTTGTTTTGCCTTACTAAAACTCTATAACATTTTCTTGATGGGTTTGGTCGCACCAACATATACAACAAATAAAGTTCCACTTGCTCTATCCTGGGCTAAAACATTAGTCAGAAAATAATGCAGTTTCTACTGATAGATATGAATAAGGTCCATTTCTACCTGTAAACCATTAAAGGATCCAGTTGAAAACAAAACATATACTGCCAGTAGCAGAGTAAATCTACTCTCTGCTCACCGTGCTGATGTCCACAGATTTCCCGCTGCGCGCTGCCTCAATCATGGGGTCGAAGCCTTTGGCGGTGCGGAGGAAAACCTTGGCCTGCTCCATGTCGTTCTTCTGCTTCGCCTGCAGCGCCGCCTTCATGTACTGCTTCTTCCGACCCTCCAGGAACTCCAGCTGCTGAACAGCTGGAGGACAGAGACAGAAAGAAAATTGAAGCTGAAACACTTCTAAACAATTACTTGTATTTTTGAGTGGGCATCAGGTTCATCTCTACAGAGATGCTACATACGGATAAAATCAGCTGTCTTACTCTGTTTACAAGGATAAGATTTGATGGATTATTTTAATCATCCATCATTCTGGTGATTAATTCATTGATTATATATTTTCTTGAATTATTAGGTTAATTGTTTAGTCTCTGAAAGGAAAAAAGAGCCCACAGTAATGTCTTCAGTTTGTTCGTTTGATATTCTTAATTTAGAGTTACTTAAGATAAAGAAAAGCAACAAATCTTCACATTTAAGAAGCTGACACCGGAGAATATTTGTCATTTTAGCTTTAAAAATGACTGAAACAATTTTTACTGATTTAAGAATAGAGGTGATTAATGTTCTGTTGATCAGGTAAGTATTGCTCTACTTTTGAAACTGACCTGTTGGCGAGAGTCCATCCCTAGCAGCTGATCTTTCGGGTGAAGCTGAAGGAGTCCTTTTCCGTCCATGACCTGCGGTGGAGACGTCTAACGTGACCTTCTTTGGCTCTTCTGGAACAGCAGGCTTCGACTACGACAGACACAAGACACTGTAACAACAATTTATCCAGAGAGACCTCGGAAAAATGATCATGTAAAACAGCCACCTCCTCTTCTTTCTCCTCATCATCTTCTTCATCTGGTGCTCCAGCAGCATCAGCAGAGGCGAGTTTATTGGCTGCCTCCAGAGCAGCAACGAATCCCTGCTCAGCTCCTGTTGCCTTGTGGCCGGGGATTGGAGGAAAGCCTGTGGAATAAAAACAAAATGCTCATTCTGACTTGGATTAAAGTTCTTAAACACTACACCTTAGATTTACTTTTATCTTTTGGTCAACTTCAAAAACATGTCTTGTGGCACTGGTACAGAGACTCAATGTGTTGTTATATAGTTTAAGTAACACCACGGGACTACAGAGCATTAAACACAATGCAAATCCAATTTCACAGAGCTACAAGTAACTCAAAAATTATACTGTCAACTCAAAAACATGAATCAACAAAGAATCTCACCAGGGGGAACTGGCAGCTCATCAAAGTCGACTGCTTTTCCTGCTTTGTGAGCTCGGATGGCGCTCTGGTATTGCTGCAGGAGGAGAGACGTTAAATGGTTTAAGACAACAGAGGTAATGCTACAGTATTTTGTTTGTTCTTATCCATGCATAGTTTGAGGGGTCAATGTCATTATTAACATGACAACTCTCTGCAACACTGGTAACTGTTATTATTAACTGTTATATGTAAAAGAACTAAACAGCAGCTTAAAGATTGATCCTTTTCTCTCTGTCTTTGCACTTTTTTCCCTGTTCAACAAACCTTGACCTATATTTCACATAGAGCTGAAACAATTAGTCGATTAGTTAGTCGATAATCAATTGATATTCTAAGTGTTGCATAATCTCTGGTTTGGAAAGAAAAGAAAACCATTCTGATAACAGTGGCAGCTTTATTCTCTTTTATGATACCTGTACCAACTCGGGGATAAACAGAAGGACTAAACCTGCTCACAACTATTTCATTTCCGCTCTCTAAAGGATATCACCAGGGGAGTCTAGTCTCAGTGTACCTTAGCAATGCGGTCGTGCATTCGTGCCTTGCGGTCGTCTCCGCTGGCTTTAGCCTGAGCCGACGCCTCCACATACTTTGCCCGTCTCTGCTCAAGAGCCTCCAGTACGTCTTTGGGAGCTGCAGGGGCTGATGGGGCTGCAGGGGCTGAGAAAGCGAGACAATGTTAACAATCTAATAGTTTCTCCATATATCTTTTTTTTTTTTTTTTTTTGAGATTTTACCTAAAAACTAATCCAAACAGAAAAACTAAACATATACTGAATTAACTCTGAGCTTGAGTATTGTTTTAAATGTTCTGAAATTCATCAGTGCTGTGTTGTCTGTACAAAACATTTGGCACTAAGTATCTTAGTGAAGAATAAATAAATAAGACTCTGATTCAGTACTGTAGACGCAATTTGGCTGGAATTCAAAAAGTATCCAGCTTTGATGCTTTACCATCATCTACTGGTGTGTGACAGATGAATATAGACAAAGTCTGTTCATATTAGTACGTTGGTCTCCTTCTGTTGTAGCAAAATTTGTTTTGTCAACTGGTTTTGAATTTCAATTTGTTCTATTCACTTTTTTTTCTTTTCTATTCACAAATCCAAATTATCATTATCATTCATTATCTGCCGTGTAAAGTTTTGGTGTATTGTTATTTGCAGTTTTTAAAAAAATTCTCTATCAGACAAACAGTCTCTGTAGACATGCTTATACATGCTGTGCACAACACAAGCGGTGTGTTTCCACGTCTTTTAAGTCACCTCTTATGTAAAGCTCAAGGTGACATTAGCTGACTGATAAAAATACTGTTAAGAGACGTGAGAAGGAACTCGAAACAGCACTACATGACAGGTCAAAACGAAACTTCACTTCGCCGCCTCAACAACACAAGATCATGTGGTTACTACACAAATGATGGAATTATTTTTACCTGGAACTGCTGCAACCGGTTGGGTGACCTGTGTGTTTTGCCCAGAAGAAAGTTGCTTCACTGGAGCAGAGCTTCCTCCTGAACCTATGACACAATAACATGAGATGAACTGTATCACACAGCCAGCCTGTTACTAAAATAAAAACATGACATAACACGGCTCCTCACCCTGTCCTGGAGATGGAGGAAGGCCACTCAGGTCGACTGCTTGTCCTTTCTCCAACGCCTCAATCACTGCGTCGAACCTCTGCACCAAAAAAAATACAACAAATCCCAACAGTGTCCAACATAATGATGGTCTTTGTCAGCGTCCAAATTGTTGGCATGTTTCACATACTTGAGAAATCTTGCGGTCGGAATGTGAAGCAACAGACTGTATTTGGTTCAGAGTGATACATAGGTACATGAAATGTAGCTGACACAATCAAGGAACAGTTGTAGCTCAGCGTCGATACGTTTTATTTAATAATGAGGAGAAGTGTCTAGTGATTTATCCTGCTGATATTGTATGTTGTCAATTTCATTATACAGATTGCATGTATAAAAAGAACTGTAAAAAGAACTGAAACTATTTATTTGGCTCAAAACAAATAGAAATTGTATCATATGCTTTTTTTATGCATTTTTCTTTATTACAAAAATAAAAAATCCAGAGTCCAGATTCTACAAGGCAGTTACACATTAGTCTACAGGACTTCTATTACGCAAATTTCCCCTTTTACATTAGTTTCCTGATATTGTGCTAAAACCATAATATAAACTTAGGATGAAGAGATGGCACACACCAGAAAAAACACATTTTTAGTAGGATTCATATTTATACCAGGACTCCTGGAAGAGTGCACCAAGTTGAAGTTAAGACTTTTTAAGACCCTGTCTACAGCAGGCGACAGAAAAATATTTAAGATTTCAGTAACTTAAGTGTAAGGCTTATTTGAGACTTTTCAAGGCCAGCAGATAGTATGCAAAACATTTCTGCACATGAAACACTATCTTTGTTTTAAACAAAACGCCAAAGTCTGTAGTTGTGTAACTCACCTTGCTGGTCTTGAAGTAAAGTTTAGCTTGCTCCACATCTCCCTGCTTCTTGGCTCTCAGAGCCGCCATCTTGTATTCTTTCTGCCTCTCCAAAAGCATCGTCTTGGTTGCCTCGTTGGCTGTGGATTCACAGGATACACAACAAGTTCCACAGAGAAAGGCCACATTCATTACATATTCAGAAGCAACTTTTTAAATAACACAATCTCTCCACCTCAACCATTTAACTTATCTACCTCCAAGCAAAAAGATTAAAACTAAACCAATTTATGTGTGAGAACAAATTCCTCAGTGAGTGAACATATTATATACAGTACTTATACACAATAAATATGAGGAAGCCAAGATTTTCCATTGGCTGTGACTTAATTCCTATTACAATGTGTCAGTGTATGATATGCATGATATGTGCTGGAAAACAAAGTGCAAAATCAATACAGAAAAAAAAGTTTTACTTGTGGATTGTTATTTTGCCAATTGTACCAAAATATACCCAACCGGTCTCTAATTTAGGACAAAAAAATTGACCAAATAAAAACTCCACAAGTCCTTGTTGGTATTTACCAATCCTAGGCATCAACGTGCCTTATTTACTTTTGCTATGATGGACAACCTTTGGTAACCAATACAGTGACGTTTACACCTTTAAATCACCCACTGTGATGTTAAGGCTGAAACTAATCAATAAATCTGTGATTAGTTTCTTGACTGATCAATTATTTGAAGGAATTCTACATCGTAAGTTGACATGATAAAATGTTTTGTTAGGTCTGACCAACAGTCCAAAAGACAGTCTTCTATGATATTAAACTGAAAAAGAAAGAATTATCTAATAACTAATTATCAGTGATCATTAAACAACTGATCATTTCAGCATTAAATATTATGTTGTCAGGGACCAAATATTACTGTTACAAATCCCCGTGGCTCATCTTTTGACCATCTTCAAAGTGTGTTTGTAGTTTTTAACTTATAGCTTTAATGTGAGCATGTGGTAGCCGAGGCATTACAGTGGACAGATGACTGCGGTTGTCCTAGTTTGTGCTTTGCTGTGACTGGTGCACTGAGAGAAAGTGTTGGTGCAGTTGCAGTTAAAACATATTTCCCGCTTTTAATTGTCTAACCAAAACTTACTTTCTCTAATAACCACTATTATCACTGATATAACTGTGTAAACCAAGACAAACTGACCATCCGTCTGAGTGGTCTGCAGCAGGTCGGCAGGTTCCTCTCTCTGCTCCTCTGGAGATGGGACGCTGCTCAGACTGGGTGCAGTGGTGGATGACGACTGCTCCTCTTCACTGGTGGGCGTGACGATCTCTGGTACTGAAGGCGTTGGTGTTGTGGCTTCCGACTCCTCCTGCTGATCTGAGGGAGTGG
Source organism: Seriola aureovittata (assembly GCF_021018895.1). Taxonomy (NCBI): domain Eukaryota; kingdom Metazoa; phylum Chordata; class Actinopteri; order Carangiformes; family Carangidae; genus Seriola; species Seriola aureovittata. Next base: position 7,506,883 of record NC_079375.1, read on the forward strand.
ATTCAGGACGCGAGGGTACAGGGGGAGCAGGTCGTGCAGGAACAGCGGGCCGAGGGGCGGAGGCTCCGGTGGCGACAGGAGGAGGGATTTCTGCCTCGTTCACAGGTCTCCCCTTTTTCACAGCAGCTAACATCGTCTCCAAAGTCTGTAGCGAGCAATAGTAACAGTCACTATCATTGAATTCAGAGAAGTATTTAACGTTCAATAAATAAAGCATCACTGCAGTTCAATCCAGACAAATTAAAAACACAACTGTAAAGTGTGCAAGCGGGCATGCACAATGTGCACATGTTATTTTATATGATGGAAATGAAAATCTGAGAATTGATTTAAAGATGACAAACAGCATGAAGTCCTCCAGGGAGCTAAACCGTGTGATCAGACAAATGCATTCCAAAAGACAGGCTGTCTCTCGTGTTTCTACAAATCTGTAGCTTTTGGGCATTTTTAGTGCTGCTCATAGAATTTACATACAGTCTTCAGCTCTGATTGGGAAGCTGTTTTCAGATTGAAAACTGCTTTTCAAGCTGACAGTTTTTTTTCTTCTGGCATTTTGCTTTTAAATCTTACAGTGTAGATCCAGACAAAGAATATAGTAAATGGACAGAGGTATGACATGCAAGAAAAGTCTGCATCTGGAATCCAACCATTTACATAGTGGTGACGTATGTGAGTTATATGTCTCAACCACAAATCTACCAGATGCAAAATTACTTTTAGATGTTTTAGCCACTGAAATATACAGAACAGAGATACTAAAGAAATCATAAAATATTACAAATAACAAAAGACTTTCACATGCGATACTATATCACTGTATTTCTAACAAGTATTAAATGTGCAGCCAAGTCCTGATATCTCATCGTGTCATAGAGCTCATTTGTTGCTCATTTTGTCCTAAAACAATTCAAGTCTCATCAGTGTTGTGGGTGTTGCACTGGGTGACATGTTCCTTAATTACCACGAACACACCATGTACCTTTTTTTTTTTTTACAGGAAACACTCACTCACTCACTCACTCACTAATAAATAAGTATTCATTCACAGCTGAAAACAGTCCCCAACAAACATTCGTAAGTATTTCAAGAGTAAATTCAACGAGAAACTTCACTTTGTAAATAGACCGTATTGCTATTTTATACAACAAATCTTATTTCAAAAAATCAAAAAACAAATCCCATTTTATAACAATAACTTATTATTCGAAAACACTACTGTAATTTTGCACTTTGAGTATATATCTACTCATCAGGCAGTAGTCTCACCCACCTTCAAACCTCGATCGAATCTCCTGGCTTTGGAAGTCTCCCCTGCACTCTTGGCATTTTGTAAGGCCGTCTTGTACATGGCCACCCTCTCCTCCAGGGTGTGCTGGAGGCTGCCAGGAGCCGCTGAGGAGATCATTACTTCCTGCTTCTTAACAAGTGTAGTACCAAAACAAGAGGTAGGTGCAGTCAACATTTGGTACATCTATGTCAGGTCAAGAAATTACTCATGCAAAAACAGCAGCTTGAGATAGGAAAGTATTTGTCAGAGATATAAATAATACAACGAAATTCAGTACTAACTGCCATTTCTGCACATCTGTATCTCATCTTTTAATCATTTGTTTAAAATACATTAAGGATTCGAAGCTTTTTAAGTCGACTGAAACACAGATGGAATAAGCATCAGGAAATGTGGTTACAGGAATGCTTAGATTTACAAGCAATAATTGAAAATATTCAAGTGCATCTATTCTACCTGTCATATAATCAGGTAAACGACTACTGTTTTGAGGTTATATATAAAAGTAAATCCAAATTGGTAGAGTTTAAGATATAAAGAGGTAGATGAGTCTGTAGAGCTGCAGCAGGGAAAGAGGACAAACACGTCTGCCCTTTCCCGTTACCAGCAGACAAAAAATGATGCCAACTAACATGAATTTTGGTGAAATGATTTTAGTGTCAATGTGATGGCTGGCAGATAGCAGCACGTGTTGTACCTCAACTTGAGAAAATTCAACAGCAGCAGAAGATGTGGAGGAAACAGTTGCAACATCCTCAGCTTCCCCCTCACCCACCACTTCCTGTAGCTCTGCCTGATGAGGAAAAATAAAGCAACTGATCAACAGCCAACATTGACTGTTCTTATTCAGCTACGGCTGGTTTTCAGAGAACCAAGAGTGACACACGTTTTCCATCAACCAGTTTGGTAAATCGTGCTGTAGTGAAAGTTCTGTAAACCTAAATATGCAGGTGAAATTAAGACCAACAAATCAATCAGCCTAGTTAAACCACAACGTGTGACCTGTAAAATGTGCTGGCACAGATTGCAATCACAGTTACTGCAGCCTTTGCTCAGGATTGTCTCCAGCATTATAATACATATAACAAACAAATGTCTTTTCTTTGTCCTCCAGTAATCAGGTGGATTTATAATGGTTACTATAGCTATTAAGACATGTTCACTTGCATCTGTGCAGCTCAACTTTGCACTGAATAAATGCTGGTTTTGCTGCAGCTTATAATGTTTCTTACATGTTATAATGGAGTCAGTTTCATTTCTGTGGGCTTGACCATTAATAGAACACATTTGTTGAATGTCTGCACCGAGTTTGTACAGCTACTGCAATTGATTCTAGTTAATTTAAAACTTGTGTGCGGACAATGGTCTCCTTGTCCAAATCCTGAAATCTAAACCTGAACTGAAACTGGCACAAACGCCGTTATGAGAGCAGAGATGAATATACACAAACGCTTACCAACAGATCTTCGTCGTCTTCCACATCATTCTCATCTTCATCCTCATCCACATCCCTCATACACTCATCAGCCATTTTAGCAATGTCCTCCATGGGCAAAGGGCCTGCAACACAAACACACAGTCATATATCCAAGGGAGTTTACAAGTGACACCGGCAGAACATATCACATGATAAGGCATAACCACTTTCCCAGAACAATAAATATGCGGAATTGTTGCGGGAGGTTTCTAGTAACATAATCGTATCATAATGTTCTATATAGCCAAAAGAAAAATATGTGTCTATTGTAACTCGTAGAGGACTCACAACAGTGTTATCTGCAGTGTTTCAAGTGCTGATTCCTCTGTACCTGACAAATGTGATGTCATACTTTTCATCAAGCAATAAAGAAGATTTTTAATATGGAAAAGATAACAGTTTTGTGTGGGAGTTTGGGGAAGGACTTTTCCGAAACCCCCATGTAAAAACCAGTTTGGTGTCAAGGAACTTGACTGGTCTGCACAGACCTCTGATCTCATTTACCTTCCATGACACAATACAACTTAACATACAAGAGAAAAGCTCCTCAGACCTGACCTTCAGCTTCATCCGGATATTAGTCCAATCATGGAAAATAATACTGACTGTTTAAAGGGATTGTTTAGGATTAGAAATCATAAGCAATGCACTCACTCTTCCCCTTCTGCTTGGCTCTCCCTCTAGCAGCAGGTTTATTTCCAGTGATAGCAGCAAGTTCAGCCTCTAAGTCCGGGTCATCCAGATTCTCTTCCATACCCATCATCATCTCCTCAGGGTCCAGGTCTACAAACAGACCCATCTGAAACCAGGAAGCAAAAGATAAACTTTCCTTACCCCATTAATCATCTCATGAGCACTTGTTTATAACTGTTTATTGAATTTTCCAAGTCATATCCAAAAGAATTTTCCCACCGTAAACAAAGACACATGGTAAAACTTCAGTGTAGCTCACAATACACCTGCCCTCTGAAACATGGCGATGGTATACTCACTGGTTGTAAACGCATATTGTTTATCTGTTGTTTGTTTCTGGGGTTGTTTTGGTTTTGATTTTTAATTATTCCTACTGTGTTTTATTGTGTCTTTGTTTCAAGATAAAGTTTCGATTCACCACAACTGACTTGTATTTCTGCAATCTGCGAATCACTGGTGTCCTCTGCCCAGGAACAACATGTGAAATTTAGCTTTTAGCTGTATCTGGTACAATATATGTATCGTGTACTGCCCCTGTTTATTAAACGATAAATAACTACTTTGAGTACGTATTGCTGATCATGCTTCTGCGGTTTTAATTAGGTAAGGCTTTTACTTGTAATGGTAGTAATAGTGTTTACAGTGGTGTAATGACACTTTTACTTTTGTAAAGAATGTGAGTAATTCCCCAGCTGCTGCTCTTATCCAACATTATCGGAGTTGTTTTTACCTGCTTGGCTGCAGCAGCGCCCTGGCCTTTGGGCTGTGGTGCTCTCTTCTTTTTACCAAACATGTTGGTGTTGCTGTTGTTGTTGTTGTTGTTGTTTTGGCTTGTTGTTTAACAAGCCCCTCGGCGACACTCCAGTAATCCAAACGACACCTAAAACACAAACACATTAAAAAAAATATTTCTCCTGCTGTCGGCAGGAGCTGGTCGCAGTAGTTAAGATCATGTGAGCCGTTGTCAGGTGGCTCCAAACAGACAGCGAGCTGCCAACTGACGGTTACATTAGCTGAGCGGCTAGCCGTTAGCTAGTCATGCTTCTTGTCTCTAACTCAAAAAGTTTATTTGTGAGCAAGAAGTCGATTATCACGGTCAGTGCTGGTATTTTAGAGAATTTTATCTAGCTTGAAAAGCCTGTGTTTTTTTTACCTGCCAATTCACCACTTCATCTGGTAGTTTCCACAAGAACTGTTTCATTTCTGTGGTTTGACATGGTAATGGGTTTGTTTGAATACGCATGCGCAAAGCGAGGGAGCGTCCAAGTCAGTTATTTAAACTTCCCTGCGTTGTGTCTTCCAGGCAGCTGTGCCACCCAGTTTGTTCCTTGATTACAGAAAAAAATCAGTCGTATATTCCCACAATAATTTCCGAAAGTTATTCAGTCAGAATTTTGGAAACGTGCTCCCAATAATAATAAAGCTATAACAAGAACCATTTCTTCCCTTTTGCAATTAGTTATTGCCCAATTAGTCAGTTGATAGTGCTGTCAGCTAATTATGGCAGTTCTGTCAAGTTGTTGTTTTTGTAAAAAATTGTATTATTGTTGTTAATGGTACTTTGGGAAAAAGCTTGAACTTTCAGTTTTATTTCAGCACTCAATAAATGCTGCCTGTGAGGATATCTTCCCTGCCAGACCAAAATCTGGGCAAAAAATCTATTATATTTTATGTATATATATATATATATATATATATATATATATATAAAAAATCTTGTCAACTCCGGCCTAATTTATATTTTCCAAATAACAGGAGAGAATAACATGCAAACACGAGTTCATAAACAAAGACAGTTTTATTAATTCAACAAATGCGTTTAATAACAATTTATATTCCTTACATGAATCCAGATCAGGAGGTTTAGGCTAAAACCTCTGTGCTTGTTATAGATAGTTAAAGCCGGAAGTTTAGTGCAAAGAGAACCTGATCCAGGTTTGTTTTGAGATTATACTGCATGCAAATTAAGTCAACATGTAAATGCTACAGGACAGTTGACAGCTTGAGAAACAAAGTATTACAAATCCCTGTTGTTGCTGCTGAGCAGTTTAGGGTAAGATGTGCCAATTGATCGCCCATGCCGATACACAACCAGCTCCAGCATGTACTCGTCCACTTTTACTACCACAGACGTCATCTTCGAACTCGACATGAGGAAGATGATGGTGAAGAGAGCGACCTCGAACTCAGGACTAACACCAATGAAGGAGCCGCCAACCGGTTTCACCAAGCCCTTCCAGCTGAACTGCAGGTTCAGGACATGGTCGTCTTCATCAGGCTATAAAACAATAACAAATAAAGTTAATTAAGGAACTTACGTTCAGTTTGTTTTTCACATGCATAAGGTAACAGTATTTTCTTACTGTATCTTTGTTGTCTCTCGCTTTGTAACCTTTGTAGTCAACATGGCCGTGTTTTTCCTGCAGGTAGAACTGGACCCAGTTGTGAAGACCCATGATCTCCTGGCCGAATTTGGTTTCTCCAACAAACACATGTTCAAATCCACAGGAATCTTCACTGTAATAAAAACAAATCAGTATATGTTCATCGACAGGTTAATTAAGTCTCCATTTGTCCTATTACAGCTTTCCCCCCCTTATCTACTGTTTTTCTTTGCTGCTTAAACAGAAGATAGAACTAAAAGATGCAACAACCTCCTACTCTCTTTTAAAGAACAGTCAAATGTTAAAAATGTGCAAATATAACATGTCAATAAAAGTAACAAAATTGATTAGCTCCACACAGTGAAGATTAAACAATACAATCAAATTTATTATTACAACACAGGGGTTTAAATGTAAATACAACGCTGAATCATTGTATTTATTTATTTATTTTTTTTTATTCTTTATTGATTCTTGGGTCAGAAATGCATCAGTCTCCATGTCAGCTGGTTCATCTGCAGAAAGCCAGTACTCAGGCTGGTTATGGCCGACCTCTATGAGTCATTCTGTACATGATTAAAACAGTGCTCTTTCTTTGTACAGTCTCTGTACATACTGCAGTAGCTCCCCCTGCTGTTACAGTGAAACTCACCCTCCACCCCTCTCCCTGTGGTAGAGGCGGAACCAGATGTCGTACAGCTGTCTCTTGAACTGTGAAGGGTCTGATGGCGACTGCCCCTTCCTGACCAGATACTTGTGAGCACACTGTAAAGAAACAAAATAAACAACATATAAAAGCTCCAAAACAGCTACTAAATGGACTTTGTTTCGGGATTGTTTTGTTAACAAGTAATACTTTGGGCTTTAAATTCCTTTTAATGAGCAATTTATTAAGTTAAGCAAACTACATTAATAATGTAATGTCCTGTAACTAAAGAGTTATTGTTACAGGCCAAATATATAGTTCTTTAGTTGTAATGGCTGATACTTGCTCTTGTAGGATGTCATCTTCACATTAACTTCAAATCCTCAAGCTCATTGGTCAACAACAGCCGGAGAACAACTGTGTAAACAGCTGCTGTGTAGGATCAGTGTGTTGTAATTGTGTTTGATCGTTACAGTTTATGATGACAGATGTTTTCCAGAGATGACTCCCTCCCTTAATGTTACTGCACCTTCATGACGTCTGTCTCCACTATGGAATTGATAAACAGCCTGTTCTCTTGAAGCTCCTCTGAAGTGACCGTCTCTGACACACCTGTGGACATCTCATAGTTGTCCAGCAAGTTGATGAAATCTGCATATAAAGGACATGTGCTTGTTAAAAGTGTAGAAACATGGTTCTAGCAACAGAGAAGTGTAAAATTTGGCATGAACTGCTACTTATGATACTTACGTGCAAATGTTTCAATACTCTTGACTTTGTCTTCGTTGACATATGCGAAGAGTGGAGCACTGGCTTTGTCTCTGGCATAGTTACTGCCCTGAGCCACATAACCTGCCCGTCCCTGAATAAAACACATGGACAGACAGTCTTCAGCAAGCATAGTGTAAATACACATGCGGGAAGGGTCAATACAAAATTTGGTCAAACTACTACTTCTAATATTACTACTAGTCAAACTATTGGTGATGCTAGAGGAAAAGTCAAGGGATCACCAGAGTCAGTAGTATTCATTTTTTGGAGACCATGGACATCTGTTCAAAATTTCATGGCGATAATGATAAGAGCATGTATTGGCAGTCCATTACATGTATAATCAGGAAATAGATTTCTTCTCTACAGTATATTTGGGTCTATATGTACAACATATATACACTCCCTGAGTCCTTAATTGGGAACACCTGTACACCTGCTCAATCATGCAATTATCCAATCAGCCATCATGTGGCAAAATCATGCAGATACAGGTCAGGAGCTCCAGTTAATGTTCACATCAAACATCGTTTTCCCTGGTCACCAGATTTAGAGCTAAATCCAGTAGAATATCTTTGGGATGCAGTAGAACAAGAGATTGACAGCATGTACGTACAACTGACAAATCTGCAGAAATGATGTGAAGAAATTATGTCAACATGGAGCAGAGTCTCAAATGGATGTTTGTAGCATGCTAACTGGTGAACATTAGCATGCTAGCGTTTTGTCAGATTACTTTTGCTACAGCGACACCACAATGTGAAGCTCTATGCTCTATGGCTTTTGGTCCAGATGGGATTTGCAAATAACACCGTTATCTTTGGCTGAAAGTTTTGCATTGCATAGAAGCAGTGATGGCAGACTTCAAGTACTGACCTGGAGGGAAATTATGTAATCAGTCCCCGGCCTGAGGCGGTTGGTATCCAGCTGCCAGAGTTGGTTCAGCACCTCAGTGAGCTCCTGGTCGGCCTGTTGACTGTGAAAAGTCAAAGACAACAAACAAAGTGAATTAAGTAGTAGTAAGGTTGTGACTATCTACTAATTGAAAAAATTTAAATAATGAAATAAAAAAGATTTCTAAGAAGGTTGTTTTTGTTTAGTTTTTTTGCTCTTCAGAGAGACAAGTCAGCAACAGCAAGCATTATTTCACAGCAGACATTTTGACTTGTCAAAGTAGGACAAACACAGGTGTTTCTGATGAAATTAATGATGGCAACGTTCTTCTCAAGTGTCCCTGTAGGACAGTGAGCCAACCTTTTTTTTTCTTTTATTGATACCTGAGATGGGAAAAAAGTAAGATTTAAGATTTAAACTTTATTACAAGGTACACTTTTGCAAGAAAAACAAGTTCTGAAAAACCTACTCACTTAGGCTATACTATAAAAAGATGAACATATTTTCTGTATTCACAGAAATGATTAACTAGGATTTGATATCCCTCTATTGACTTGGTGGTTTTTTTTATCCTTGACTGACCTGCTTGATCTTTTCCAGCAGCAGCTTTTGATAAACCTACACATTAAAATATCAACAGCATCTACTGTAATCTACAAGTGAAGTTAGATGTGATTAAACACTGGGAGGAATTAATGATGAAGGGGAAGTGTGTCTGTTTTTCACAGCCAGTACAAGTTTGGAAGTTTTTTTTTTTTTTCCGCCACTGATTAATTTAGCAGTTAAAAGAATCAAACACGTGCTCCCCTCCTCTCATCTTGGTAGCCTTTTGTGGGATTGTGTTGCTTGATTTACTCATTCAGATAACTGTATTTAACATGAAGTTTCTGTAATCTACAAAACCACATCCATCCCTGTCTAACAAACTCATCCTGTGGCTCAGGAGATCTTGAAAAACCAGTATCAAACTGATTTTTTAACATGTGTCTTGTTTGTAATTTTGGACAAGTAATGCTAATCTATCTGAAATATCTGAAAGTTAGGGGTCAGCTAACAAATGTGATTTTATTTGATGCTGCGGTGGCAAAAATCTGAAAACCTCTGCAAATAAAACAGTATAAAAACACATGCAGGACGGGACTAAATACAGTGTTTAAAACATCCCAGTATTTAATTCAGGGCTGAAGAACTCTAAAACATGCTAAATTGTGTTGAATATTGCAAATTTGAGACTCAACATCCGCACAGACTATTCTATTGATCTTTTCCATTTAAGTATATCACTTCAATTGATCCTGGTGCACAAAGGAACTCATGAATGTAAGGGATGTGCATCTTTACATTGAAATTTGGTCAACATTGCTCTTAGATTCGAATACACAGGCGACATATCCCCTAAAAAAACTGTAATTTGCATTTTTTAAACAGTCTTGCCTGAAGCCCGCACAGCCACTTGAGGCCTTCTGTTGTTTTCTGTCTGTCTTGCTGGTGGGGTTTTCTTTTGTTGGACTACACAATGCCAGCAGAGACTGTCAGACCAATGGGGATAACATTGGCGCCATACAATGACCACATGTCCTCCATTATTAAGTTACACCTTCATCACTCTATGCATAAATTATAATATGAGATAGAAACTTCATATCCTTATGAAGTTTTTCTATTGCCCCTTCTCTGAAACTTTTGTATCTGCCCAATATCACCATTCTGCACATTAAAAAAAAAAGGGCATTGCAATTAAAAGTATCTCAAATATCACAATAGCTGACACAGCCTTCCGGCCATATAAACAGTGCAGATAAGTGACACATTCAGGGAAAAAAAGTTGAGTAAGAAGCAAGTGACAGGAAGGGGCTCATACTGAGACAGAAACTCCTCTGTTCTTAATTTAGCTTGGGCACAGTTATGAATCTCACAAGGCAGAGCAGCTACAGAATTTTACTGCAGCAGATGTTGGTTCTAGTAAACTATGTCCTGATTGTTCTGTTGTATAACTCCACTAATCACTGCCAGACCCCGCTGCACGCACATCCAAACATCAGCCTCTACTTTTAACAAACAACATCCACTTGTTATCCACTGTCCCAACCTGTAATCTGCACCGAGAACAGCTGTTGGTTCTCCAACAAACCGAATAATTGTCACCTTATGAACACAAACCATCGCCAGTGTCGTGTTACAGTGTAGCTATTGTTTACATCAAATATTTATGTCCTGAAGGGAGTCAGTGTCTTAAAAAGGTCGCAAAGAACCTGAAAGTGTCATTTCTCCACCAATAAGACACACGCATTAAAAAGAATTCAAGAAAAACTTTTTAAAGACAGGTTGTTCTCTTGTATCTTCTTACTTACCCCCTTGCCATGATTCTGTTGCGTGGAAAAAATTACTCTGACTTCTGCATCCTTTGAGGAAACTACCGTTTCATGTTGGACAGTTATCTGAGACGTCAATCATGACGTTTCCTGGAGAACAAGCCAATTACAAGACAGGAGAAGGCCCACAACCCACCCCTCTGTTATCAGAGGGGACGGATCCTGTGGTTGTATTAATAATGAAAACTAGGCTTACTGGGAATAAGGTGTGCTTTTCATAGAGCGAATCTCTTTACTGTAGAAGACATAAATGTTTTGGATTAAGTTTTCATAAATGTTTCGTCTGACAGAGGTTTGCTGTAAGAATTTTAAAAATCTATCTATCTATCTATCTATCTATCTATCTATCTATCTATCTATCTATCTATCTATCTATCTATCTATCTATCTATCTATCTATCTATCTGAATCAATATTTTTCAAAACATTTCAACTCCTTCCTCAAATTTCTCTAAATTAAAGGAATTTGTTAGTATTTAAATTATTATTAGAAAAGTTGTACAGCCTGAAAAGTACGGAAAATCAATTGTCACCTTTAAACTGCATGAAACCCTGACGCTTAAACACTTCTCAATTCCGTCTTTTATTTTGAAAACCAGATGAACCGACGTAGACTTTTGCGCATGCGCTAAAGCTACACACGTTGGTTTTGATTTGGAAGTGAGTTTGGCAAAACTAGCGACACATGTCCTGATGAAAGAGCTTTAGCCCGTCGTTTACGTTGCTTGTTTGCACTGACTTTTTCATGTAGGTATCCGTTTGCTTCTGTAGTGGCTGTCGCTGAAACCAGGCGACAAACTTTAGACTAGAAAAGGCTGACGTTTGAAGAAAGCTAACTGGCTAGCCTAGCCCGCTGTAGCTGTAAGTGGCAGCATGGCAGCTGTACTGGAGCTGATTGCTGGGAGCTACGAGCAGATAGCCTTTGGTTACCGAGTGAAAACCGATGAAAAAGTAAGTTGGAGTCTGTTGGTTTGTAGTTGTGTGTGTAACTGTCATTGTCCAAGACTGATTTGCATTGTATGTCTTGTTCTGAAATGTCACTATGATGTGATAAAACGTAAATAACTTTTGCCTAAAAATGTCCGTTTCAGAAACTTATTGTAATTTTCCCTTTAGTTTCAATATTAAAGTTATTATTTCCCAATTCCTTCATGTTTTTTGTCGTGCAGGAGTGGACAGCCAAGGCAGACTTCACACATCACGCCCACACAGCATCCATATCAGCTGTGGCAGCCAGTGAGAGGTTTGTTGTCACAGGAAGCAAAGATGAAACCATACAGCTGTATGACATGAAGAAGAGAATTGAGCATGGTGCTTTGCTGCATCATGACGGTGAGTATCTCAGGTAGATCTTATGCTTGACATTAAGTTATGTATATAGGCTGAATGCACAATGCAGGACAAGAAGCTGTGGCACAGTGTTGCTCAGCAGTCTTCCAATTTGAATAGAGTGATGGGAGGGAGTGGCCAGTAATTTTAGATGCAGTCTTAACTATTTTTTTTCTAATGAATTTGTTTCAGTAGCAGTCAGACTACCAAACCATACTGTGATGGAGACAGTTATCTCACTTTCTAAAGGAGATGTGTAAAACAGGACCCAAATGCACAAAAAATATAATCTCTTTTTAAATCTTCACATATGATTTTTTTCCTCAGTTACAAAAAAACACCACATTATTTTAAAACAAGATTTCTACTCGTAATGAAACATTTTTTTTAGACCTACTTCCATTTTTTTTAATGATTTTTTTATAATGGGTACTTTTTAAAAACATTTTCATTGGCATGGCTTTTCTGGGTTTTTCAGGTTTTTAACTTAAGAGCCAGCAGTCTCATTTATTTTTGTTAGAATCCAGTTGTTTTTCCTTCTTCTCTCACATAATTTCATGCCCAGTTTTCCCGACCACCTTCCTCACTTATGGTAGCAAACTGATTTCTCATGAGTTCATTTGAAATGCCTGTTGGGGTCTGAATAAATATAAAACATTTACCCAGGCAGCTTCATAGACCTATTTGTTTTCTTGGCTGATGGAACAAGAAGTTTGAAACTGAAGAATTAAACAAACTTTAACTTTAAACTTTAAGACAGTACCTTGTGATCTGACTCAAACTTCCCTGTAACTGCACAGGCACCATCACCTGCCTGGAGTTTTATGGATCGTCTCATTTACTGAGTGGAGGAGAGGATGGACTCCTGTGTGTGTGGAGCACAAAGAAGTGGGAGTGCCTCAAGTCCATCAAAGCTCACAAGTAAGTACACACAGACAGGTGCTGCAGAAGCACTGCGACGGTTGTGTTTGTATGATTGCTGTCTTGTATTTTCTTGGATGGGTCAAGTCACAATAACCAGCTTCAAACTCTTGTATTCATCAGAGGCCATGTCATGTCGCTGTCCGTCCATCCATCTGGGAAACTTGCACTTTCAGTTGGGACAGACAAAACTCTCAGGTAAAACCCACAGCTCTGCTCCAGAGTCATTGAGGCAGGTGTTTCATCTAACAGGGAATGAGAAGTGACTGTTGCATCTTTCTGTCCTTTTAGAACCTGGAATCTAATCAATGGCAGATCAGCCTTCATCAAAAACATAAAACAGAGTAAGTTTCATGTGAAGTCAATGAACTGTTGTTCAGAGATCTTTGTTTATCTGAAATGACCTGAACCGATTTTTTATTTTATTTTACTATACTCACTTTTAACAGATGCACACATAGTTAGATGGTCCCCAGATGGGAATAAATATGTGGTGGTGGCAAATGACACGGTGAACATCTACGACTTGGAGACAGCTTCTGTGACAGGAACAGTTACAAACCCCAAAAGGATCTCATCTATTAAGTTCTTAAATGTAAGTTCTCTGACTATTACTCCGAATTTTTTTGGGAGAAATTCATAAACAATTACTTTTTTGAGTGATAATTGGCAGCTGCCTAATAATCTCACCAAAAGATGACAGTAATTCATTTAGATTAACAAAATATTTACACCTGTAAATTTAAATATATGTTGTAATCCTGCCCTTTTTTTTTGTTGTGAGGACTCCATCCTGGCCATCGCAGGAGATGATGAAGTTGTGAGGTTATGTGACATGGGAAAACAGAAATGGGTGTGTGAGTTCAAAGCACATGAAACCAGGTAATTCCAAAGTGTTTTTTTTGTTTGTTTTTTTACCTCACAGATCCACCAGCATTTATGTGTGAAGCTGTTTAGCTGCAGTTGTTTTCAATATGTATTTCAATTATTTTGAGCTGCATTCCTTAAAACGTATTTCTGATGATGTACAGAGAAAAATTGCGTTTCAAATTAAATGTTGTGAAATGTATTAATTGATAAAATGAAAACTGATAAAAAAAAAAAAAAAACTTTCCATCTGTGATATCAGGGTGAAAGCAGTTGACAGTTTTAATATGGAGGATTACTGCGTGTTGGTGACGGCTTCAAATGACGGTTTCATCAAAATGTGGAAACTCCATCTGAAAGAGGCACGTTTCTAATGTTTGTTTGTCTTGAACTCATGAGTAGAAGAGATTTAGTTGTTACTTCAACAAAGTTTCTGAAACATTTACATTTGCAGCGACAGTGAGTGTTATGACCTTTCTACATACAATATATCTACTTTGGAAAACAGAGTAATTATGTTCTTTAATATTAGCAATAATGACTAAACTCAGATCGATGTGTTTAGATTTAATCAGATAAGTAGTAAAATGATAATAATAAAAACCTGTTACAAGAATGAAATTATAAGATTGCCAAGATTAGATTGCTGTTACCTGCTGAGCTGCCGATTATCTGATGATGTACTGCTGCTGTCCAACAGGAGCTGGAGCCTCCCACCCTCCTTGGGGAAGTGAACACAACAGCCAGACTGACGTGCCTCGCTGTGTGGAAACCTTCATCAGTGCAGCAGACGGCTGAGGAGCCGGCAGCTGAGGCGACAACGTCTGAAGGTGATATCCTGCAAACACAGACTTTCATTACACTTTATTATCACGTTGGGGGAAAAAAAACACCAGTAATAGAAAATAACTGGTATAGTGAGGCTGTTTGTTTTTGTTTTTTTGTTGGGACAGGGAGGCACTTTAGACAAGAGTGGAATGAGAATGAATTGACTGCAGAAAATCTTAACCTTTATCCTAAACTGAAGAAGTTCATATTTGCAGTCAAAGCATCATGAAGTTAGAGTAGCAATAACCTCAAAATGTTTACAGTGCACAGTGGGAAAACTGGCTGTACTGGAAAACCTCCAGGCTCTGAAGGAGGATGTTTCTAACAAAAACAACATGTTTTTGTTTAGCTATCTTCCACTAAATAATTACAGAGCTTTCACATACTGTTTCTGCGTCTGTGTCTTGTTAACATCCACCATCTGTTTTCGTGTGTCCACAGAACTTGCTCAAGAACTTTCAAAGACAAAGAGAGTCCGAATCGCAACCGAAGAAGTCATTCTGGAAGATGAGAGCAAACCCAAAAAGAAGAAAAAGGGTGGAAAATAAAATGGGCAGCAATAAAAAATTATTTTTAAATCTTTCCATGAACTATTATAAATCTGGACTGTTTTTCAAACATTGCACAACCAGTTCGACAGCTTTCAAGTTCTGATTGTATTTTTTGGTTAAATATTTTTGTTGTCAACACTGAAAAGCAGAAGAAAAAAAATGGTGGAAAATGAGATGGGCAACAATAAATATGTTTTATAATCCATTAATTTGTCATCTAGTGGTACACAGTTAAAAGTGCTCAAAGTTGGGTGGGCATTCATATGTAAGTCCAGCAATCATTTAAATGTTTTGACCTATTCCTAGGCCACACACACTGAGTATGTGGCTGTCTGCTAAATCTGCTAGGCCCAAAGACGAGCGTCAACATTCACTTGCCCTGACCTAAAGTACCTGTATCTGCATTGTATTTGCTTCTTTGACAACTTCATCTGAGGTCCAGGCCTGGTCACATATATAATATGTAGGTATAATTGGTTCCAATTGCACATGCATAGTTAGCGTGAGGAGGTGAAGAAGCATAGACTAGTTGCTGATGCTATTCTTTGCAAAATGTACACCCGTCAGATTATTAGGTGCATCTAGCTAAAACTAATATGGTCTAATACAACAGTCCTGCAATAAAAATGTTCAGTATGTGTTGAGCAGGTTAAATGTGTTGTATGAGGTTTACTTCATTGCTTTTAGGTGGGTGCACCTAATAAACTGTAGCGTATATCACTGTATATTCACTATCAAGAGAGTTGTGTCCATCATTAGGAAAACATTTGTCTCTCCTTCGATTTTCTTGACAACCGCCATCGTCCAATACACCCACCAAGTTTGAAGTCGATCAGGTGAGCGGTTATTGAGAAAAATGAAATACAGACATAGAAACAGACTTCTTTCATTATGGTTAAAAACGGTAACATTATTTAAGTGCGTAGAGTTTTTGTATTCCTGCCAAGCATTCTTTTATTTTGAAATTCTTTTACATGACTCCGGAAGTGTAAACTTTCGTAAGTGTGGAAGTTCAGGTATGATCACACACAGTTTAGAGAATATTTCGTTTTTTGATTTGTTGACAGTGAAACTTTGATTCGTGCAGACAGACGTGTAAACCGTCAAGTGACGTGTTCTCCTCATACTAACAGCTGCAGGGTGATTCTGGTCATGGCTGTGGACTGGGCTGGGTTCAGTTACGCTGCTCTGGTGACAGCAGGAGGAATCATTGGTTATTTGAAAGCAGGTAGGCAAGACACACTGAGATTTATATATATAACTGATATAACCTGATGACTACAGCCTATGAAGATAGTCTGACCCTGAGGTAAAAGCGGAGAGTTTATAAAAAAGACAGTCCATCAAACTTGGTTTAACTCTTCATTTCAAAGTAAAACCTTGTTGTGTTTGCTCCACAGGCAGCGTCACCTCTCTGGCGGCGGGGCTCCTGTTTGGCCTGTTGGCTGCAGTCGGTTCTTATCTGGCATCTCAAAATCCCAAGAATGTCTGGCTTTCACTAGGTGAGCAAGTTTAGTTTGTTAAACTGTGACAGTCCAAGTGCAGCTTTCACAAACACATGGCAACAACTGTCTCCCTCCACTGTGGAAATGCAGGCACCTCAGGAACTCTGGCTGTGCTGATGGGACTGAGATTCCTTAGCTCGTGGAAGTTCATGCCAGCTGGTTTAATGACTTTAGCCAGGTAAAAAAAAAAACACTATTACACATTTTAATTTCACTGTAACTGTTAATCAGTTGGTAATTGACAATATCCTGCAACATGAAGAGCGCAGAATTCTGCTTTTAATAACTTGAGAATCTTTTTTGACCATATCTTGATATAAATGTTATTGTCTCTTTTCAGTGGACTGATGCTGGCAAAGATCATAACTGGGATGATAAAGAGGCCACACACATCTTGAAAATACTTAAATGTATTATGTCTTTAAATATTTTGTACATGAATAATCTAACATTCCGCTCTGTGTAGTTCTGTATCATGTTCTTCAGTAAAAGCAATTTATTTTAAACCTAATTTTATAGAAAAATGTTCTTGGACAACAAAACTGATGAAAGGAAAATGTATCTTTTCTGACGTTCGAAAAAAAAAGGGATCGTTATAATTAAATTATGTTTTTGTAAAATGTATGGGGCTGTGTTATCTTTGCTCCATTGTGAGTAAATCATCAAAGCAGATTATTGTGCGTCCTTCATTAAACCTGTTTGTGTACTTTAATAGGAACGTACTGTTTATCTGGACTTGTTTCTACTGCTTTGAAATAACACGTTCACTTACTTAGATACAAAAACTACTTTATTTCTTTTCTTATGAATTTATTTATTTAGTCTATTATTTAAAAAAAATACTGATGGTAGAAGTCATGACTCACTTGTACAACACTGAACAATATTTAATATCATGGCAAATGTAACAACAGAGTCGTAAGAAATATTGCTGCCCACTGTTGGCAGCAGCCAACAAGTCTGTATTTCCTGATTCAGTGAGAGTCAGTGGTGGAGCAGAGCGGTCTGCTGTGCTACCGGTGACCTCCGTATTTGGCGGCCCAGTCAACTCGTCCATGCACCGGCTGGAGGTTTGTGCTCCGTGATAACATTTTCTTCCCCACAGAGCTGGTGCTGGATCCAGGGATCTGAGGATTCAGAGATCTGCTGCTCCCTCCTTCATACTCTGAAATCAAAGTGACAGTGAAGGAAAAGTGTGTTTACGTAAGACTTGGAGCAACGTGAAGCTACATTTCTTGTGCTCATGATGCCTATATTTGTTTTACCTTCATTTGAGGGCGGAAGTTTATTTGAAGAGATCTTGTTCTTACACGTTTTGATTTTAGAGTCAATTCTTAGATCAGCAGCCGAGGAAAGATCAACTAAGAGATTCACAAAAGGAAAGAGAGTAAAAAAATAAAAAATCATCAGATAGGTTCTGAAAGTAGTATTCACTGAAAGCTACTGCATCAACAAGAGTCCTCTGAGACGCTTTGGTCTTTTAGGAAAATACTGATTCCTTTCCAACTCCAGGGGGCGCTTTGCTGTAGCATGATGGAGGGGAAGTCAAAGAAGGTTTTTCTTCAACTGCATTTTTTCACTTATGTGGTAGCATTAGGTTTTGAGCAACAGAAAACTTAGAAAGAGAGAAGGGCTAATTAAATGGAAAATGTTCTTAGCCAGAATCGAACCACGAAAGTTACAGTTACATGGTTTCCATCGTAAACCACTCGACCACCAGAACGCCCCACCAAGTTACACTTGAACATACTGCAACTTCAAATAATTATTTACCAGTATCATCTGACTCAGACCTGACTGATCCCAAGCAAACACTGAACCAAACTTAAGTCTCTCTGATCGTTATTTCACCTGCAGTAGAGGAAATGAAAAGCTCTCAGTTGTGACTCACTAGCAGAGGTGCCTTCAATCGGTGCCAGTGTGATCCTGTGTCGAGCTGCTCCTGTTTCCGTCCTCTGAAAAGCTGATATATACGTCTTGGTTGGATTGTTGGTGTTGCTCATGAAGGATTCTGGACAGGATAAAGAAATCGATCACTTATGACAATGTTAATAAAATACCATGTCACACATATTAAATTATATAATAATGCATCCATCATGTTTTACCAGCTGATTATATGTTTTTTTGTGTGTAAAATCTTAATCTTCAAAGTAACTATTAACTAACTGTCAGATAAATGTAGTGGAGTAAAAATATAAAAATGCTCCTACCTGTTACTCTGAACGGGTAAAAGTACTCTAAACTTTATCCTCGACTCTCTTACCTTTATTGAAAGAGAACTCCAGGACCTGTCCTCTGTCCCACAGGTTTCTGCTGGCAACCTGGCTTCCTACTGAGGAGTTGCTTTTTGGATTTACGCCTGAAAAGGACAGAGAGCTCAGAATGAACTCACTGTACCTGAGCCCACACACAACACATAACCCATATCTGATGAAACTCTGACACACGCTATTTAGATCCAGCACCTGCGGTATGTGGAAAGTATGGACACCACTGGAGCTATAAAGTTGCTTGTATTAGAAAACATTAACACTGAACTTGTGCAGCATGAACTAAGTAATTCAACAGGTCGAGAACAACATACAGCAACAACCAAGAGTCTATGAAGTGTCAATTCCCAGCTTTTACTGCTTTTGACCATAATGTATTATATTAATAAAATTGATTTTTCTGGTATTTTTTCTTCTTTCAGTGTTTTTGGAGCTAAAACTTTTTGTTCTCACATAAGTGTATAATTTGTTTCATTCCTTACAATGTAATCACAATTGTCAGTGTTGGTAGTGCTTAGTTTTTAGTGTTTAGAGAATCATTTTTGCTTCCCTGTGTAACTGAAGTAGCATAATGTAAACTGAACACTCGAGAAACTAAAATTATGCTGAGAACGTTTTTTTGTTTACTTTTACCACTAGACTGGGACATTTTTTTTTTGTGTGTGGTAGATCACATTTTCTCACCTGGCAGATATCTGGACTGGCGGAGGTAGTGCTGCTTGGCTGACAGGGCAGTGGAGTCAGTTCTGTTTAGCCCAGTTTTGCTTGGTAACTTTACTACTGTATTGATCTTTGACTGTGGAAATCTGGACAAAAAAGCATTATTGTATTTTTTTTTCAAAACAAATGATGAAGACGCTTTTACGTGAAAATGAAGATCTCTAACCGGCAGCTGTGCCCTTCGAGTGTCCTGTCTTTCAGAGAGCTGATGGTGGGTTTCTTGGAGATGGAAACCCCAGCGTCTGTGTCGTCACCTTCGTCCCAGCTGTCGACTGACTTGAAAGACGTCTGGCCCCATCGTCTACGTCCCGTCCTGACTCTGGATACAGCGTTCTCTGCTCCAGTGGCTGCTGCTCGCTGATGCAGAGAATAGAGGGGAGATGATTTTTATGATTCTTGTGTATGTTAAAACGAATCGATATTCAGTAATGAACATTTATCTGCTCTAGTCTGAAATAACGAATCTTCCCTCCAAAATGAATGGTTGAAATCAAATTCATGCTGGTGTAAAGTCAAATCTATGACAATTCTCTTAATAAAACTAATTTAATTATCAAGGCATGAATGGGAAAGATATAATTCCAAGGCCTTTTTATTGTAGGCTTTGATATCAATGTACAGGATGGAAAAATGTATTCTAAAGGACTTGAAAAGTTCTCGGTTTGCCATTGAGAAGCTGAATGATACCTACAGAGTGCCAGCTCATCGGCTGCCTGTTTTTCACCAGGCTGAGAGGTTCCTGCTGCCCCGGTGTTGCTTGTTGTCTGCTTGACTCTATGTTGTCCTGAGGAAGGTTAATCTCCTCTAGAGGCTGATGTAGATGTTGGATGGAGGTCTGTGGATCTGCCTGGGTCTTGCTCGGCTCTCCGGACTCCAGGTCTGTCTTACAGAGGGACAGAGGCTTTGGTTTGGCTGTAGCCGCCTCAAACGTCCTTGCGTGAGCCTTGTGATGCTCTGAGTACTTCAAAGGAGCACCGAGCGCCTGGCCGACATGGAAGTATGGATACCGCAGAGCCTGGAACACAAATGGAACAAACCAAAGGAAGAATATTTACACTTACATCTTTTTAGTTCATGTTCAAGCTCAAGATTTGGCTTTTCCACAAATGAGAAGCTTTCAGCGTGGCATAAAGCAACATATTAATTATGGAAAGAATATACACAAAAATATATAATTAATTTAAAAAATAATCAAAAAATTAGAAGCATCAAAATAAAATAGCAAACAAGAACATAGAAATTAGGCAAAGGGTTCAAGTCTATAAGACATGGAATATTATGCATAATATATCTTTTAAAGGACTAATGAGACAAACCGCCATTGCACATTTCTCACAGTGAAAAGGCTAAAATTATTAACATACGGCATACTTTGTCATTTTCAAGCTTCACTAGTATTTAAAACATTTTCACAATGATGTGTTTGTCTTTCACAGTTTGCATGAAGTCAGTGGACGTGCACTACCTCAGTACATCAAGTCTGGTTTTACAGTAACAGCCAAGGTAAGCTGACTGATTCCCACTTGGGCCTCACATGCTAAAAATAAGTGCACTCAACAATGTACTCACAGGCGCTTGGGATAAAAGCATTCACCGAAGGACTTGTGTTACTTTGTCAGTGTCACCTCAACATGACTCAGTTGTCTTCACTCTAATCTTTGTATATTTTTTGTTTATTCGGGCTAATCTATGTTGAAACAGCATGTACCTGAGCAGCACTTGGCCTTTTCTCAGGATCCCACTGCAACATGTCTTTCATCAGTGTGATGGCGTCGTTGCTGGCGTTGGGGATCAGGGATCTGAGGCTGGTGGGGACACACTTTGGGAAGCGGAAGTTCATAGAGAGCGCCAGGTTGAAACCCTCAGGCCAGTCCGACTGACGTGGCAAGAAACAGGAGCACACAATACAGTTAGTTTTTTTCCTTAATAAAATGTAAATGTCTTCAAACAGAGTTTTTGCTACCAAAAAGAAAGCACCACAGAATGTCCAAGAACAGTGAGTGTCACCATAATCCAAGAAATATACACAGAGGTGATGAATTGAGTTTGGTTGCATCCACAGACACAGCAGAGGCACCACTTGTGACACCTGTTGTGATGGCTCACCTTCTTCAGCGTTCCCAGCACCTGACAGATCTTGAATATCTCGTCCACCTCGCTGTTGCCGGGGAACAGGGGTCTGAGAGTGTAGAGCTCTGCCATGATGCAGCCCACGGCCCAGATGTCGATGGGTGAGCTGTAGGAGCTGGACTTGAGCAGAACCTCTGGGGCTCGGTACCTGGTATGACAATGTTTATGGAACATCTGCATATAAGAGATTTAACTCTTCTTCCTCTTGTTTATGTCAATCTCTGTCCCTGTTATTCTTGATAATCCACAAACTTTTATATAGAACTACTTTCTTGTAGGTTGAATTATGCAGATTAATGGGACCAGCAAGATGTTGCAGTTGATTTTTTAAAAATCTAATTCTTAAAAGGTGTGACCACCACAAACAGTTGTACGATCCATGGTAAAAAATAAATCCAAAGTAAAATAAAACTTCCAGTATAGCTAAAGGAGGAAATTAAAAAAAATATTTTCTGTAATTTAGTTGAACTGACTTTTTAGGAAATAAACCCATGGACCTTTAAATATAATACTAACGGAAACCATACATAAATTTGTAATTTCTGTCACATCAAAGATGGACAATCCCACATCAGATTACAGATAGTATGACACACCACATTGTATTGTCTACAGAGAGATAAACATTGAAGATGTGAGTTGTAGAGGTAGTGGATTAATGTTAATATGTAGTATAAATAGAGGGTATCAGCCGAATAATCACAACACTGATTATCCACTGTCTAGTCAGTTTGTCTTCCTCTGTCCCCTGAATGGATTTACCTCCCCCATGTCAGTATCAATTAAATCTTATAATCTTTTTAAAGGTACATGTTCAGTGATAATACAGCAGGAGTTACAGTAGGTCAAAAGATTCAGGTCAGACTACACATCCATCACAGCTCATTATGTAGAAGGTGATCATCTACAGGAATTACATGGATATAAGGGGACTCTGATGTGAGGTGAGTCTCACCATCTCGTGGACACATAATCTGTGTAAGGTGGCTGGGAGCGGATTTCTCTTGCTAGTCCAAAATCTGCAATCTTAACCAGCTCTGGGCCCATGCAGAGCAGGTTCTCCGGTTTCATATCACGGTGGAAATACCCTGAAAAACACGAGTAAGTCAAATAAAATTGTGTTGTTGCTGATCTTTGTTTAGATTTGCTTTATATATATGGAAAAAAATATTTATTGCCTCTAACTTCTGCTAGTATTGCAACCACTACTATTTATACTGCAACCAAGACGTGACTCTCTATTGATGCATATCACAGTTTTATGTGTTTTTAGATTTTTTTATTTATTTAAAAGACAGAGTTAAAACATCTGTGGCAAAAAAGAGATGCTTTAACCTGACAAAACACAGTCAAGCCAAGCACAGAGAAAAGACAAGAGGAATCTCTTACCGTGCTTATGCACAAATGCTAAGCCAGACAATATTTGGAACAGAATGTTCCTTATCTCATTTTCAGAAAACATCTTATCTTCCCTGGCAGCAGCAAAGTGGTAAAAGACAAAAGAAAAGAAAGAGGGGATAAACGAAAAAAACACTCTGCAAACAATCATGCCTTATTGAAGTGGGAATAACAC
The DNA here is from genome assembly GCF_021018895.1 of Seriola aureovittata. Classification (NCBI taxonomy): domain Eukaryota; kingdom Metazoa; phylum Chordata; class Actinopteri; order Carangiformes; family Carangidae; genus Seriola; species Seriola aureovittata. The sequence goes on from NC_079375.1 coordinate 7,530,105, forward strand.
CAACACCCACGTGCACTAAAAAGCGTTGATTTTCTTTTTTTCTCTCTCTGAGAAACAAAACTTTGTTCAGTTAGGCTTTGGGGCTCTCACACCTCCTCTTCTCACAACAGCACACAAGAGAAGTGACTCATTTTTGGTTGGAGAAAATCATGTGAAGCCTGCTGTCTTATCAACCATCCAGCATTTATATACTTTGTGGGTTTAGATATGTTGTTTTCTGTTTAGTCAATTAATTACGTAAAAACCAAGACAGTGCTCACAGCTTGATAGCACAGCATTTTAAGGAAGAGAAAAGATAGCAAGGGTATTTTTTTTCTTTTATCTGTACTGAAAGGCCACGCTGAAATCACCTACCATGTTCATGAATAGAGAACAGTCCCTGTAATATCTGAAATGTCATGTTTCTGACGACTGACTCAGGGAACAACTTGTTTCTGCAAAAACGAAGTCTGACACATTATGACTCAAGCTGACCCAAATAGTTCTCACATTCCCAATGGTAATGAAAACACTCTGTAGGATTATATCACAGAAATAACTCTGTGCACATAACTAAAATAATGTATAAATGCACAAGTAACTTTGGTGTCTGGTATGTTCTTACCTTTCTTTCATGAGCTGATAGAGGTTTTCTTTCATGTACTCAAAGACAAAGTAGAGATAGTCATTTTCCCTGATGACTTCCTTCAGTTTCACCACATTGGTATGGTTTAGCTTCTTCAGAGACTAAGAACACAAATTATTTAAGAAAGACATACAAAAGATTCATTAAATAAAGTCATTCAAAGTCACCTCATCATCTCAGTAAATAAGCTCAAATGCCCGAACATACTGTAGTGTCTGAAATTAGCTCTTTCACTCAGCTGCCAGGGGCTTGTGTACAACAACTTTACAGGCCAACAATAGTTTAAGCTGCCAAAACAATTTGTCACAGTACCCACTGTCAGTAGTTTTTTATGCTCAGGCTAATGTGTAAATTTCAAACTTGCTCACTCACTACCCAGTGGATAAAGAAATGTAATGTATCATGGAGTGCAGCTGAAAACGAGACAAGATGACATTTTGGAGTTGCTATCGTCCTCGTTTATTGTCAGGTTTTCAGTGTGTGGCAAACAAAGCCAAGCTAGGACAACAGTCGGTGCCAGGACTAATGCAAAATTGTAATTTATTACTAAAAGTCTTTGTCTTTATATGTGAATATACCTTTTATCTATATTGTGGAGATAATTCATGATGGACAATATATATGTAGATATGAGTTGCTTCCTAATTATGAGTAGCTTTACTGGGTTCAGTTTCTTACTGTATATAAATTATGTCTTAATCCAAAGAAATGTTGCAAAACCAAAAGCTGGATTTTGCAGGTTAAATCATTTTTGGTTTAAAATGACAACGAAAAAAAAATTGTTGGCTCAGTGATGTTACTGAATATAAAGTCAAAAGCATAATGACTATAATGATTCTCACCTTCACTTCTCTCAGATTCAAGCATTCATCCCAAGAATAAAACTTCCTCTTCATCCTGTTGAAAAAAAACATTTTCATGATTAAGTTATTGTTGATACTTGAGTTTCTTTACTGTGTGATCTGACAGTTGTAGGAAACTAAAATAAAAATAAAACATTTTCTAAGGTTTTAAGAACATCAATACCCAGAATTAATCTAATACAAAGTTCTCTGACTTTAAAGATTTGCTTCGGTATTTTTTGCCTTTATTGGACACTTGACATTATACATACAGACAGGATATATGTATGATAAAAATATGGGGAAAGGCATGTTAACCACTACAAATCAATTCAGATCTCTATGTTCTGAGCACTCGCTGTGTGGTGTTCAGGAGAACGCTTTGTGTTTCATTCCTGTGTCACAATGTGCATTCAGATATACAGCAAATCTATATTGTAGGTTCCTCATTTGGAGGGATTGGATACTATTCTGCCCTTTGAAGATTATTATATAAAACCTTGCCTTGTGGAGCTACAATAAACATCTAGACCTGCTTTACTGATGGTTGTGGTGCCTTTAGGGGCAACAAGGACCTGGTATTTTCCAGTTTTTACTCATACATGTTTACACTCATATTCATTTGAATATAAAAGTCACAAAATACATTGAATATTGGCTGTTGTAGCCTTATTTTCTTACTACTACACTTTCATAATAGTTTTCAAACACTGTAAGAGCTAACACTATGCTGCGTACTTTCACTTCTTTCACTGTCATCAGTAGTATCAGCTTGCACTATAACATTACATTTACACACAGTGCCTGGTGAAGCCTTGTAAAAACATTCATTATTAATTTCTTGCCAAGGACAGATAGGAAAGACAGAGAAGGAACTTTGACAGAACAATAATTGTTAAGTGCCTGTACTTTGACAAGAAACATGCATCTTCAAAATTATCCTTAACGTTGTCATTTCAAGAGGTTATTTCCTGTAACGCGGGCGGCTATGATGCACACAATCATAATCTATTCTTTTATTTGTGTGTGCCATGTGAGGACACAACATGTTTGAGTCTACAGCCTCCGAGCACGTTGCAGCAGCCACTCAGGGTTTAATCATCTTAACAGATTGAGACAAAACAACAGAGTATGTCCGCGGTTTGTTTACTGAGCTACTCTCACCTCTTTATGGCCACCAGCTCCCCAGTCTCATTGCTCTTGCCCAGGAGCACGCTGCCATAGGTGCCGTCCCCCAGCTGCTTGAGAGTGGTGTAGCGGTTCATCGTCCACAGAGAGCCCGGCCTCCCCTTCACCGAGGAGCCTTGACAGTCCCACACAGTCCAACAGTTGGTCATTGTAAGCACAGGAGAAACATCCCGCCACAGATCAATGACTTAACGGCCCTCGACTCTGCTCTATCCTTCTGCTACTGTCAGGCTACTCAAAAGCTTTTACTGTAGAAGCACAGACATAAAACATGAGTGGTCACCCTTTACCTTTCCCTCTGCAGAAGAAGGGTGGATGTTTACCTGGCGAGGGAGAGTGGAAAAATGACACTGTGTCGATCCTGCCTGTTGCACTGCGCCTCACCTATCTTAAGGTAAGCCTTCACGGCAGACAGAGGAAGGGCAATCCACTGTGAGGGGAAGGGATTAAAGTTGACATGAGCTTAAGAATGTGTGCCAGGAAACAGACTCACAGGAGAAGGTTTTACCTTATCAAGTCCACTGAGTAAGAGAACAGGACCATGCTGGCACCTTTGTGTTTTGTAAGGTTTGATGATGTTGTAATATTTCAAATCAAGGCTACATGCATGAATTTGATGCAGAAGCAAAGGGCTTTACCCACCTTTGTCCAACACTGGTCACATAGAAGTGAGCCAGTGGTATTGAAAGGTGTTGATACTTCCGAGTACATGTTTTGGTGTCAAACATTGTCGATTATTGGACAAAAATTTTCCCTGACTGTTTTTGGTTCTGGAAGTTTTAAGTAAAGAGCTGTTGAACAACTATAATATAATTTATTCTACGAACGTGGAAGCACTAACCTACTCCAATGTGATGTGATCCAACACCTCCAGCTGGAAAAATAGGGGGAGACACACCTCCTGCTGTCAACGCTGATTTCATTCTTTAACTAAGCAAATTCTCCTGCTTTTCTTTCATATCAAGTTAATGCGCATTTCACAGTGGGCATGACTGAAAAGCACATCTTAGTCAGACTTGAGTAATTTAGGGCCAACGTATTTATAACTGATGTAAGACGAGGTCAGAGGAGTAAAACTGTAGAGTACAAGTGTAAGCAGGTAGTAAGGATGGCACCACTTTTAAATAAGGAATCCACTATAAAGGGTGTATAAATCATAACCAATGGCTTTATTAATGGTTATTAAAACAACTGATAATGCTTTATAGATCAGTTAAAAGCCATTAAGAGGAACAACTTTTGGGTTACCAGGTTGTGAAAAATCTTGCAACAAACCTATTTTCACTGATTAATGTGACAAATATTTTCTTTATTTATCAATTAAAATATCCACTACAAGTACTACAAGTCTCCAAAACAGCTTGTTCCAGCTAAGAGTCATAGTCAATTGATTATCACAAGAAAAACAGCAAATAGTGACAGTTAAAAAGCTGGAAGCAGTGAATTCTTGGCAATTTTGCCTAAAACATTATTATTATTATTATATGGTTAAGATCATTACAGGTTTTTCACTTAGTAATAAGCCATTAAGTTTGCAGTTGCAAATGTTAACAAAGTCATTAATAAAAGGTCAGCAAAGTCACTGTCTGTCAAGTCAAGTCTCCAGGTATATCTGTTAATAAGTTCTTAATAAATGGACTGTGGTGCAGTTGCTTTACAGTGCTTTTGCAGAGGGGCAGAGGTCAAACAGCCTTTGAAGGGATTTCCCTGATGAAAAGCTTTCCTGATTACAAATTATATATATACGTATATACAGTATATATATTAATGGGCAGTGTATACATATTTTAAAGCCTTTTATTAGAAAGCAAAGTGGCAGGAATTTTAGTTTGAGCTGCTGAAAAATAACCGAACTATACTTTTCGAAGTTTGACATTTTCACTGTCCTTTCAATATTTTTTTTTTATGCTGACCAACGTTGAACAAGGCATCACAAATTTCAAAATGTTGTTCATAACTTTGTTACATAAACTGATTTAGCGTAATAGCAGACAACAAGCAAGCTAAGAGTAAACACAGGAGCTAGAGGGCAAAATAAGCTAAACTCACCCGCTTGTCCAGTCCTCGTGTTCAACCAAACGGTCAAATAAGCATTTTTATTAAATATTTACTATGTCTAAAATAGTATAACTAAAATTTAGGGAAAGTATACCTACCACAGGAGACATTTCCATACTGGTGAAGGTATACGGTGAAGCTTGCAGTGGAGAGATGCTGCCAGCTCCATCCGTTTCAAAGGGCGGCTTCCTGTCTCCTAGGCAACGCGCAGACTTCCAAAATAAAATCAAATAAAATCATAACCCACTACTCTAATGTAAAAAGTGTATGAAATACAAGTATGAAAACAAATGGCCTAATAAAAATCTTATAATCAATATTTTAAATAATAGATATAATGTAATATAATAGATCTATCTATCTATCTATATCTATCTATCTATCTATCTATCTATCTATCTATCTATCTATCTATGTAGTAGCTGTTCTGGAACTTTCAGTTGTATCACATGATTTTTACAAGCATATGGAGTTTGCCCACTTGAACCAGAAATTGCAATTTCTAAAAAAAATTGTGGTGGGATTGCTGGCTTTTGCACAAACTGAAGTTAAAATGCATTACTGGCTTGAATTTGTATGAAGACGCAGACTAAGTAGTACTAAGAACGAGGAAAGAGTAAAAAGGCCTGAAGAATGTAATCTGTGTTGTAAGTGAAAAAAGCTTAAAGGAGTCATATTTTATAATTGTGTTGATGTACACTCAGACAAAGTTGCATTGCTTCTTGTGTAGCCTAAGCCAAACTGCTTTGCTCCATGAATGGACTGATATATGCATGAAACTGGGGCTGATATTAAAGAAAATGTATGAAGTTTGAATAATTTTGCTTGTTTTTGCTAGCTGCCATTCGCTATTTACAGCATAATTGATATTTTCTACATGTAGACTATAAGCAGTTGGCAGTTATCTTCATTTGTCTTGTACAGTCACTGGAAAAGCCAACTCATCTCTTACAGGTGTTAATAGTAAGGTATTTGTCATAATGCACAATATATTATAAATAAGTATGTGTGAAATGTTACAAATGTTACTATTTATTCACTCATTTACTGTGTATAATTTTTGTATATAATTTTTGTTTTGGTGAGTAGCATAAATGGAACTATAACTAGCACTTAGCTTGCTCCCAGTGGGCCATGGGCCCAGCCAGCAAGCTAGCTGCCGGGGGAGGCCCCTCAGCAAAACATTTGCTGTTCTTGCTGTGCTTCGACTCAGTGCCAATTGACAACACAGGTTCACCAGATTAAATAATAATTTAGGTAATAATGCTTAATAATATTGTACCTTAGTAGCTTAAATTTACAATTATTTAAATTACTAAAAGTCCTCTCTAAACCTGGTGTTTTTGGGGTCTCAGTCTGGGGTTAGAGTAGGTTTTGTTGTAATATTTTGGCCTTGCATGTGTTTTACAAGTGCTCCATCTAGTGGTTTATTTTCATCCCTGCATCTGACTTTGGCTCCTGTAACCCTGGGTTTCCCAACTTTTTCTGACCTTTGAATACATGACACTTAGGAGCCTAATTTATTTTGATATTTCTTTCAAATGATCCATAGCTGGAAACAGCATTATGTTGTTGGTTTTGATTAACTGTAGAAGTATATGTGAGAATTATACTATGGGGAAAGTAAGAGTAAGATGTAAATATTTTATATCGTAGACTCGATGGTGGTATGTTTGAATTAAAGAACTCATTATTTTCTTGGGAAACCCCTGAGACCACCCCAAGGATCCCTAAAATGTCGCAAAACTTGCATTTGAAGACCAGAGATTTTGTCAGCATGATGAGGAATCTTCGACTGCTTTGACTGTGAAAATTTACCCGTACATTATGAGAATTGATAAATGACACTTGGATAATTGGAATTCAGAAAACATCACCTTGATAAGAAGGCTGATATAATCAAATGATATTAGGCCTGTGCGTAAATGAACCCGATTAAATCAGGACACTAGAATTAAGGGGGCAAAGAAAAATGCTTAAATGATTTTCACTCATCTGTGTGTAAATTAACTGAAAATCTTTTTTTAAAATAGGTTTTAAACAGGTTTGCGGGCAGGAAACCTTCTTTTAAAGAAACATTTAATGGGCCAAAGGAAGAAATGCTATGTTGTGTAATAATAAAGAGCAGGTTCACTATCTACAGTGCAGTAGGTGTCTTTAGACATGCAGGCATGAAATGTGAGGAATGAAAATCATGACCAGCATTCTCGAAATGGCCATACTGTAGTAACATGACGTGCCGTGCATTGCACCTAACAACTGTGCAGTCAGATTGTTGACTGTCTGCGCAGCGGATAGCCGCGTTTTTCTCCAAGGTTGTGCTTTTGGTTACTTACGGTAAGGTGGACCCGCAGTGTCCACTAAAGGATCAGGTGATCCACTAACTACGAAGCGAAGGCTGACTGGGGAAAATGCAAAATGACATATAGCAAATGTCGGAGCATAATTCATTCACATTTTCGGCTCAAATTCGGACTTAAATCGCACCGCTGGAGCTCCAATGTAACGATGGCTCGTTAGGGCTGGTGGCGCAACTGCGATTTTTTTGATATTTTAATTTATGAAAAATCACATTCACAGACAAATATTGGTTTCAACATGGGGCTGTGCTACAGTTTGCGTCCCCGGCTCTTCGGGGACCTGAGCGGGTCTATCTCCAACGCTACCTCGGACTCGGACCAGCCTCCGGACGCCGCCGTGCCGACCCGCGCCGGGGGAGCTCGCCAGGAGGACACCGGGGGATGCGGGGAGACTTCGTCGCTACGCGGCGGTGGTGGCGGCCCGGTGCGCCCCGGGGACCCTGCCAGGCTCCCGGCTGGGGAGCACCGCCGTGGAGACACCGGCACAGACGGTGTGCTCATACAAAACGGTGGAGGTGGTGGTGGAGGAGGCGGTGGTGGCGGCGGAGGTGGTAGCGGTAAGGGGACAGGGAAGGACCGCGGCCGACGCTTACAGCTGCTGCAAAAGACTAGCACCCAAAAGCAGAAAAACTGGGACAAATTGCTGGTGGAGGAGAAGGAGGCCGAGAAGGAGGCGAAGAAAGTCAGTAAGAATATTGACAGGGCGCTGAAGGAGCTCAAACGGGAGTATAAACAGACGCATCGGCTGCTGCTGCTAGGTAGGTAGAGTCCCTCTATATTGTTGTTGGACTGGAAGGTGTTTTATTATTAGAAACCAAAACGTACTGGCCTTTCCAGAAATTATGTCACTGCTCTGGCGAGGCCTATTGCCACATCTGTTGGCTTGGCTGTGAAGACTACCCCCTGCGGCTGTCAATGACAAACGATGAAGATGGACGTTTAGACTCACTGGGCCTGCTGTCCTGTTACTGCTACATTTAGGCTTATAAGGAATTTTGAACAGCCTATTATACACAAAGTAGGCTCCCAAAAAGGTCCAGGTTACACAGGTTTCTAGAGGCCACTTAGCTTTTGGCTATTGGGCCATGTCCCCCTGGAAACTACTTCAGTAATGAATTGTATGGAGTTGTCGCCCTGTAGTACAGCATGGTGTAGTAGGCTATAGTATAGGACTACAGATGAAAAATAGACCTTGGGCTGACTTTGGCAAATAAAGTACAGTCACTTTTTCCAACAAATAGATGCAGGCCTGTATTGTGGTATAGTAGTATAATTAGCACGGTGAACTGTAGCATAGAAGTTACATGTATAGTGGTACACAGAGTATAATTTATTTGGCTTTACTATGGAAATATGAAGAGAGACCATTTAGCTTTTTGATATTGGGACTGAAAATTAACAAAAGTATTCTATGGTATAGTGTAAGAGTTTGTCTCACTAACAGTAGAGTGTTATGTGTATAGTGTAATGAAGAGCACAGTTTAGTAGGCTTTAGTATACAAAGATATATAGAGACAACTTAGCTTTTGGCTCCGAGCTGTTTGCTCTGAATGTTCTGTAGCGTAGTAGGCCTAAACCTGACCTGTTGGACATCTGTCCAGGTACGATAGAGAAAGCCTTATGATCGGCTTTGATTGACAATACATGATAGAGCACTGTAGGCTACAGTGTTGTATAGCAGCCTGTAGTATAGTATAGTAGTAGTGTTGTATTCTGTAGTGTAGAATATAGTTGAGCAGACTTTAGTATTCAGAGGTGCAGAGAAATCACTTTTGCCGCCTGGACAACATTTGCTCTGAAAATCAGTATTGTAGTGTGGTCTGGTTGTTTGAGGTGTAGCGTGACAGCAGGGACAACAGAAAGAACAGCATTTTGACTTATTGTGGTACATTTACAGTAAGATATTTTAGTAGATAATAGAGCATAGTAGAGCAGGATGTAGTGCAGTGACCTGTACTTTAGTATAGTAGAGTGCTGTAGTGCAGTGTCGAGTACAGTTTAGTAGGCTTTAGTATGGAAACATGTACAGACTACATGGCTACTATGTACAGCATAGTTTAGTATAGTATAATATAGTATAATATAGTGTAGTAGTCTGTGGTGTATGATGTGAAAATGATGCAAATTAGTATAGTATAATTTCCAGTAGAGTGTTGTGGAGTATGATATATTATAGTGGCCTGTGTAGTGTGTTAGGGTTAGTCTGATCCGTCCAGGGACAACCTATTGACAGTAAGGTTTTCAATAAACATAAGTATAGTACGTTATAACAGTGTGTAGTATAGTTTATGAGTCTTGTATAGTATACTGCGATATACTACTATAGTTTACTGCAATTATATAGGAGTTCCCCTTCTATATAATGGCGGGACTGATAGTGGAGAAACTGATTCAACTTTTTCAGTTTCAATTTCAATTTCAGTATGATGAAGATACCAAACCTTTCACAGATGCAAAGCATTGCTTGCTTTAGTATTTCATATAAGGACGGATTGAAGTTTCTTTCAGCTGCTATATCAAGTCATTTGAAAGAATCACTCATAGCTATTTTATAGAAGAGAAAAATGATCACAGTTAGTCAAGTTTAATTTATTTGCATCCACATAAATCACTTAATGATCCATTTCAGGTTATTAGTCTTATTACCTGATCTACAGAAATGTAAGAATAACATGGAACCAGTCAGTGGAGTCCTGCGGTTGATGGCTTATGTTATTTATCAAAAGAATTTACAAATAACAGTCAGCAGCATTTGTCCTGACACATTTAGTGTGTTTCCAGATGGAAACAGCATGAATGTGTTTTATGAGGCTGGACGTCACTGGTGCTCAACACTGTGACATGTTTCATCCACTGCACACAGTTAGCAGATAGGTTCTAAAATTTAACATCCACTTTTGCTAATTTACCCCTACAGCTGCCTTTTACCAATGAAATTTAAGGTGAATTTACAATCCCAGTCATAATTCACTCAGATTTTATACGAGTGGGTCGTGTTATTATACCACACATACAATAACCATCTCAATATTGTACATGTAGGCTAATACAGTCCTCCGGTTTTCGAAAAGGTCTTGATCAGAAACAGAAGCTGAAGAGTCTTCCCAGCCCTGATGAGGAAAACAAAGTTTAAATAAAAATAGCAACTTTCAGTTATGAAGGTCTTATGTGACACTTAATACCATTTTGTATGTTTTTGCTTTACTTTAAACAGTGCAGTGCTTTATTACTCTATATAATAAATGGCTACCAGTTTAATTTCCTGAGTAAACAGCCCTCACTAATTACACACAGGAAGAAATGGCTCATCCTAATGAAGTCACACAGGGAAGTGTCATACATTCTTCCATGAGCCACTGTTGACAGCCATACACCATGTGTGACCTGTGTTACTGTGTGATTTCAGCATGTTATTATGGTTTGGGGCGGCTTTCTTCACCGCTACAGAATCACAATTATTTTTGGGAGCTATCTGTCCTGGTTCACCCAGGGAGCCTCAGCACGAGCCACAGGCCACTTTTGGTTTCTCTGAAGAGGCCTACGGGACTTTATACCCACCAGGTCTCCAGTAGGACTCTTGTTGCATGCCAGAGGACTGAGGTGGTTTGTGTTCCTCTGAAAGTGGACACCTTTCAAATAGTGTTACATTTCAAGGCAACGTATGCTAGCTAATCTGGGTCACTTTATCTGTTTGTATTTGCTGCAGGTATTTAGTTGAACAGTGATAGCCATGAGGAACATTTCATTTTAACAGTTTTCCTCAATGAGCTGCCGTGTTCGGCGAGAGCTGGAGCTGGAGTCCATCACTTTCGGTCATATTTATAGCCACTTAAACTTTTGTGTTTGATCAGGTCTGTGGTATGACACAAGCTGACAGTTGATCATTTTAGACAGAGTTACAACTCTGTGGAAAAAATCTGCAGAATTGAGGGTAGGTTTTGTCATACGCCTGTACAGAATAATAAAATAATTTAGATTAAAGGTTTCATATTGTTCGGTTATAAGGTTTTATTTGAGTGGTTATGTGCAGAAATGATAAATAAAGGTTTAACTTGATGCTTTGTAAATACGTCCTACTCAGTTAAAACTATAATTATTCAGTGAATACAGATGGAACGGTTACTTTATTGTACAAACATCACCTGATCTAGTTCAGATCAGTTGCAGTAAACCTACTGAATTTATAAATCAACTACTTGATTATTACTCTCTGGAGTGAAAGGGCGCGTACTATCTTAAGCAAAAAAGCCGAAACTAAACAGCTTCCAGCTTTTTAATTCCAATTATTTTGCTGGATTTCTTAGTCTTTTATTATAGTAAACTGAATCTTTAGGTTTTTGACTGTTAACTTGAAGGATATCACCCTGGGATCTGGGAAATTGTGATGAGCATTATTCACTCAATCAGTTGATTAATTGATAATAAAAAGTTTTTGCTGGTTGAAGCCCTGACTGTCCAGACCTTTATCCATGTTGATATCTTTATGTTGATCAAAATAAAGCTCAGTTGTGATGTGACTGGAGTTAAGCGTCCTTCAAATACAAGTTTCAGACATGGGAAGTCAAGTACATGATATATTTAAAGTAGTTGGGAAGTCAGGAAAGACAACAAAAAAATTTCCACTAATTAAGCCATGAATCACTGAGTCACTGGAACAGTGGGTTATTATAAGACTCTTCCAGCAAACACAATAACATTTTTCAAGATGCTATTGCCTGTAAAAAATGGAGTAACTTACAATAACAAAGTCATTATCAAATAAGTTTGACCAGAAGAGGATTCAGAAAATCTAAATTCTTTTAATAGAGTTCCTATAGACTTTATATTTTAGTACATGAGCACAAGGATGGGAACTGGAAGGCGAGTTCCTATTATTTCTTGGAAAGGAAGTTACTTTATTGTTAGGTCTCTTGGATCAGATTCTGTACAGGGCCTGTGATAATATCTGTTACAGCTTTCCTAGATGTCCTTAACTGGCTGTTTCATATCTCAGCCTTATCAGCCTTCGTGAGCCTGAACAACAGGCTCCTAGCAATGTAAGTACACTCCACAGAAGTGATCACTGAAATCAGGTAGGCCATTAAATAGCTTGATGGAAGTCACAAGATTGTCATGTCTTGTCAGTGTTTTCTTTTCCTTTGTTTTTTGAGCCACTATCCTGCACCTGAAGCCATATTTTGGAAAAGCTTACTCATCCACAGAGGTACACAGTGGAAGGTATAGCCCTGTCGGCCCTCCCCTTTAAATACAAGTGGAGTCGGGTGAACTTTGCTTCTGTCTAAATGGGTTTTATCATTGACTTGACTTCATTGAACTTTGCTACTAACTGCACAGAGTTCCCAGTCAATGTAATGACCAACAGAAAGTACTGGCGTATGAATTATTGTCATACTGATAGCAGGGCTGCAATGTGAGTTGTCTTGATACTTCAGTCAGCTAAATCAGAGTGAGCCACACCACATTAGAAGGACATTGGACTGTGCTCGGTCTCCTGGTTTTGCTTACTGTATAATTCCTGCTTTATCAAGAGCCTCTGTCCCTCAAGAGACTGCTCTAAAGTTCTTTCCGGCCTCAGAAAAAAAATTTCAAGGAGCCTAATTTTAGCTGGATATCATTTGGACGTGTGCCCCGTTTTTACAGTACATGCTTCAATTACAGTCGGGGCTAGTAAATAAGTGTGGGAGATTTATACATAGAAAAGAGCTTACTTTTAAGTGTCAGATATTCTTAGATTTATTGTAACAGTTCAGTGGCAGTTATAATCTTTACCCTGCCAGAAAGCCTGTGTATTTGACTACATGTATTTATTAAAGGGCAATCATTATGCAGAGCTTCTGTTGTGTTTCCAAAATTCAACTTTACATTGTTGAGAGTTGATTAGCAACTATATATAACGGCCTTACAGTTCCAGAGTGAGGAAATCAACTCTCAAACCCTGGCGGTGTTGTTTCCATTTTGCGGTACAGGTTCGCTATTGGCCTGAAAATACTAAAAATATCTTTGTCAGACTTTGAAAACAGAATTTGCCTGTAGTCAAGTATTTTTAGATTGTCTTATTGCTATGTTTACTTAAGAAAAGGATCAGGAAATGTCTTCCAACCCCGGCACATGCACACATACTGACAGAGGAGTTAATTATGGAATATTCTACTCTTATTTCCTACAAATAATGTAACAGCAGTTTAAAGCTCCTCTCCAGTTATGTTGTTTTTTATTTTAAAAGTTTAACCACTGGACACAAGATGTCTTCTACCTGACTGTAAAGAACATTCTCAGTGTATGCACACTGGAACTTTCATTGTTCCCACAGTACAGTTTTGTAAGATGCGTATTGGACCCTGAATCGTTTCCAAATCAGTTGTTCATGTCACAGAATCCTGCTCATATATACGTGTTTTAAACGCAGATTTAAGGGGAGCACAGGGAGAAAGTTTCCCCCTTCAGCAGATGAATGTTAAAACTGCTTTCAGGCTTCAAACTGAAGTGAAGCTCAAACATCCAGGTGAAGTAACAATAAGCAAAACCCATTTTTGAGCTAAAGGAGCCTTAAAAAGAAATTCTTTCACAAAGGTCAAACTTTCACAAATGCACACACATGCTCACGCGCACACACGTGCACACGTGTACACACACACACACACACACGTGCGCGCACGCAAACATCCTTTTAGTCTAGTTGAGAGGAAGCCATAGCAAGCTCAATATACGTATGAGACAGTACTTCCTAAAAAATAATTTATGCAACAAAACCTGGTTCTGTATCATTCAGGGGGAACTGACAATGTTTGCATGTCTGCAATGCGGCCTCTGACCACTAGAGGGGGATGTGGGCCAGTCACTTGTTTTGACCTTGCTCTCTGAGGTGGGGAGACAGGATTTTTTTTTTCTTTTGATAGGGGTGGGGTTGTGGTGCTACTATTTTCACACCACTATAGGTGAACGGAGGGTTCCAGGTTCGATTTGCATGCTGCACAACTTTGTTGCACTCATTTCACTACATGAGACTAGTATTTGCATTGTGTTTGCATAATGGACATAATAACAGCACACTCCTTGTTATATGTTACACAACAAATCATTCATGGTTGTCTCATGCTATTGAGTGATCTATGAGTGTTTGCAATATAAGCGTACAGTACAGTGTATATGTAATGATTGTTTTTGTCTTACCAGAGTGCAACAGTTTAGTATTGCAAGTTAGCCTAGCATTAGCTCAATGTTAAGGCTGGCCTAAGTTTTACCAGTTGCTCTTGAATGAAACATACTGACAGAGTAGCAGTAATGTCAGTGCAACTGTCACCTGCAAATAACACAATGGCAGTCTAAACGGAAAGTGCAGTGCTGGATAGTGAAAAATCAAACTGTAACAAATCCACAACCCCATTTTGGTCTGGTGGAGAGGAAGCCACAGCAAGCTAAACATAAATGTCAGACAATACGCACAACAGTGACAGTTTTTCTATTTCCTCCTAAATGTCATGACCATAACTTCTATTGCTAGACTGCAGTTAATGTAGTACCTGTTCTGTGTTTTAGAGAGTTTGTAGATACAACTTCATCATATGTCACAAACATATTTATTTGTCTGTGACAGTATAGTAAGTGTTATGTAAGGTTTTTCATAATGTGAGGTCCCACAGTAGTGCTCTGTAGTGTAATGAGGTGAGTTTACAGTACTTACTTGTCTGTGGCAGGTAAAAGCTGGTAAATTGTTACAGAGTAAACAAAGTGGGCCTGCGGTGTGTTCACACTGAGTGGAATTGTTGAAATAATTTATCCTTAACATCACTTTTATTTACAGAGGCGGAGCATATGCAAGACAAGTATCTTCACTGTAAGATTGACAATGTGCTCAATATGGTGTGAACTTTATCATATCATAATAAACAGTATTTCCTTTTTTATGTTAAAGGTATCACTATAATATTCCTGTGTTCCTGTTGGTGGAGGCTCAGTGATGACTGTATAGTGACCTAATCAAACTGAATTTTTAAACTGTTATTTTGATTTCCTGTGGTTCCACTACAATTTTACAGTAAGATGATATACTGTGTATAGCTCATTATTTTGCCATTATATTTTGTGTGATTGAATCCAAGCCACTTCTGTTGAGAATTTGCAGGATGCAAAGTCCACAGAAGCAATGGCTTCCTACCTTGTTTGGCTTGTCCTTCACTTCAGTATTTCTATTTTACACTAGTTTATACTTCCACTTCTCTACATTTCAGATTAAGTATTGTACATTTTACGCAAATGCATTTATCTGGTAGCTTTAGTCACTTATTACTTGGTTCATTTTACACACAAAACATGATGCAGTACTATAGTTAAACAACAGCAGTATGTAAAGTAGTTGCTTAATATGCTATTATATATATACATCAGTGATAATATTCCAATAATATGATATATATAAATACATACACACAATAATATAACTCTGTCTGTACATATACTTGTGATACTTTATGTACATTTTACTGAAACTACTTTTGTACTTAGTAAAATCTTGAATGCAGACATTATATTTTCACAGTGGTGGTATTGCCACTTTTCCTCAGTGGTGGAGGAAGTACTTAGATCTTTAACTGAAGTAAAAGTAGAAATACTGCAGCATAAATACTCCATTACAAGTCCATTATATTTGCTCTGGATCAACCACCTGCAACATTAAAAAAGCTGCTTTCATGGTAATCAGTGGTGGAATTTGTGGTCCTTGTACTTTACTTGACTATTTCCATGTCATCCCACTTTATGTTTCTACTCCTTGACATTTCAGAGCACTTTTTGTCCACTACATTTATTTGACAGTTTAACTACAGCTACCAGATAAATGCATTTGAGTACATAGTAAATGTAATGAAGTAGAAGTTTAAACTAGTGTAAAATGGAATTACTGAAGGGAAGTACAAGCCCCCCAAAACTGTACTAAAGTACTATACTTGAGTAAATGTACTTAGTTACTTTTCACCACCAGGACTAGTTGTCAGTAATATGTGTATAAAAAAGGTGGCCAATTGGAGCCACTCATTTCCTATATTAATATTGCACTTTGGCAGTTTCCTTTTGTGCAGTATACACATTTATGCTAAATTAACATGTCACAATTGTAGTTTCTTTATGTACAGTAAATCAGTGGTGGAAAGTAACTAAGTACCTCTACTCAAGTAGTGCCTTTAAGAATATTTATGCGGTATTTATACTTTATTATATGGTACTTTATGCTTCTATTTCACTGCATTTTAGATGGAAATATTGTACATATTCTCTACATTTATTCACAGCTACAGTTACTTTGCAGATTAAGATTTTAGATTCAAAACATATGGTCAGTTTGGGGGGAAAATTTATTTACTTGTCTTGACCTACTTTTGCAAATAAGTTTTGTGCAGAAGATTTATGCAAAATTAACACGTCACAATTGTAGTTTCTTGATGTTCAGCAAATCAGTGGTGGACAGTACCCAAATACATTTACTCGGGTACTGATTTAAAGCATAATTTTGAGGTATTTATACTTAATTTTATATTGTTTTATGCTTCTACTTCACTACATTTAGGAGGGAAAACTGGTACTTGTTCTCCACTACATTTATTTTACAGCTATACATTTTATATACAAAACGTATGATCACTTTATAATATATGAAGCACTGTCATATTAAACTACCCAACAAACAATAATCACCACCTCCACCAGCTACATCAATAAATTGCTTCTTACACATCTATGCAGCAACAGTAATAATAATTGAATAATACACAGTAATATAACTGACAGGTGTGACTCTGGTGCATAAAGACTACTTTTATTTTTGATACTTAAAGTACATTTCGCTGATAGCACTTCCTTTTAGTGAAGTAAAAATTTCAATACTTGTAACTACAGAGTATTTTTACACTCTGGTATTGCTACGTTTACTGTAGTACTTGAGTATTACCTCCACCACTGTAAGAAAAACTGGTAGCCTACTTTCACCTGCTCCTTTGACAACCATGAAACTATCCTATAGACCACAGATTTGAATACAGAACTGTTACTTTCATGTAGTATTTTTAAACAGGGGTATAACTGATTTTACATAAGTAAAAGTACTGCTTAGGACTACCTTGATGGTTCCCAGACTTATTTTAGTGTAAAAAAAACCCAAAAACCTCAAACGTAGGTAAAGCCTAGTACACACACACACACACACACACACACACACACACACACACACACACACACACACACACACACACACACACACACACACACACACACACACACACACTGTAAAAGGGTTGCCAGTTTGGGCCAGGGCCACCACTCCGACTGGAGGCCAAGAAGAAGAAGAAGAAGAAGAGACCCAGCCCCTCCTGTAAACCAGCAGTGAGGCGACCGGGCCTCCACCACTTTTGCCGATTAGTTTGATGGCTCCTCTCCCTTTGCCACACAAGTTATAAAATGCTCTATCAGTGCGGGTTGTTAATGTTACAGTTTAACGGAGGTTTGTTTTCCACCTCCTCCTCCACGGTCCACGGCTACTTCCTGGTGCCACAGAGAGAGGCAGTGCTGAGTTAAAGAGACAGAAATACTGATAGAAATTCAGATAGAAAAAAATACGGAGAGAAGAGAGGGGCTGGAGACGCGATAGGAACAGTTGACTGGATTCCCAGGAATTGAAAACCCTCTCTCTCTCTTCTTATTTATATGTATTTTTTGGGTATTCCTCTGTTTAACCGAGTCGTCATTCTTCGTCGGTTTGTAAACTAACAGGCGGTTTGGATGACGGTTGGCTGCGGCTGAAGCGGAATTGTAACGGGGAACGTATTCCTCCCTCCGACGGAGAAGCCTCGCAGAGATTTTCCCCCTTTTTTTATTTTACAGTAGACTCGTTCTGTGTTATTTTAAACCACAATATCATCCCTGGTATTATTTTCTATAAATTTTTTTACGATTCCACAAGGAAGGGTTAGGGCGACGGAAGATGGGTTGTTTGGGCAACAGCAAGACTGAAGATCAACGCATCGACGAAAAGGCACAACGAGAGGCTAATAAAAAGATAGAAAAACAGTTGCAAAAGGAAAGACAAGCTTATAAAGCCACACACAGGCTCTTATTACTGGGTAAGGCTGATTTATGTGTGATAGGCTATGTGAAATGTAAGCTAACCGTAATCCCTTTCGTTTACCGAACACGTAGCCCCATTTGACAGCGCTTGCAATAATATGTCATGGGGGTGGATATTGATGGAAGCGAAGCTCCACCAGAGCCTACAATTAACTGGCTTCATTTCCAAAACATTTTTTTGGGCAGGGGGGGAGCTTTACGCTAACCAGGATATCCTCGTTTGTGGTCATTTGGTGATATTTTTATGTATTTTTTGGTCTATTTTCGAAGGTGCGGGAGAGTCCGGAAAAAGCACCATTGTGAAGCAGATGAGGATTCTACACGTCAACGGCTTCAACGCGGAGTGAGTGCTATTCAGTACACTTATTAAACAGCAACGTTAACGGCTCAAAATGTATATTAACGCTTATTTTTACGGCTTCCCTCCTAATGAATAACATTGTCGAGGCCAGAATATAGCCTGTGAATGGATTTTCCCCAGGCACTGCAGCGCCTGTTGGGCCCAGTATCCCATGCAAAGCAGCTAATATCTTTCCCCTCTTTCTCTCTCTCTCCCTCTCTCTCTCTCTCTCTCTCTTTTTTTCCCTCCTTCTCCTTTTCGTGTACATGTACAGTTATCATACATATGTGAGGATCTCAGTGTCACACAGATGCCAAATAATTCACTGTTTCCTGTTTCATGTGAGAGGGTGAAAGGTTGTGATCGACACAGGCCTATTGATGATTTGTTTTGCTGCAAGGCCTTGCATGGCATTGATCTTACCAGTGGTCTATTTTAAACAGGCCTAGTACATGTCAGTCCTGTAACTGTATAAAAATTCTTTTTATGTATAAATTCAAAGTGTTTTTGAAGAAGAGGATGGATTTTAGAGGATAGGAGGCATGATCTGGCATTTTTAAATTACAAAAAAATGAGATAAAATCTTGACTATGGCACATCATATCTCTTTACTTTTGCATTTTAATGAACCCAATCTTGCATTTCACTGTTACCCGTCCTCCACTGGCACATATTCCCAGCCTCGACACCTGTAATGTATGTATACATGCATTGAAACACAGTCTAACCTGGCAGTAACCCCTGTCTTACTCATAACCACTGTGATGATAAATCTTTTGTTGTCTGTTGTGGTTCTTGTTTTTCGCAATTGTTGCCTCACACATCTGTTCTCCCCCAATGCAGAGAAAAGAAACAGAAAATCCAAGATATTCGGAAAAACGTGAAGGATGCCATAGTGGTGAGTTTTATCTGTATTCCTTCCCCAAAATGTGCTCAATGTCTCTGTTGTTACACTGAATCCCACTGCAATCCCATTTCACTGATTATTATACAGGCTTACGATCAGATTTTTTTGTCCTGTATTCATCCTGCTTAATGCTTGTTTTTTTTTTTGTTTTCTCCCACAACTTCTGCTTTGTAGACTATAGTGTCTGCGATGAGCACTTTAATACCCCCTGTCCCGCTAGCCAATCCAGAGGACCAATTCAGAATCGAATACATCAAAAGCATAGCACCTCTCTCTGACTTTGACTATTCACAGGTAAGATGTTCATTACGTTTCTGTGAGAGTGTGTGTGTGTTTGCAGATGTGAATGTGTGTGTGAGAGACAATGAAAGAAGGGCTGGGATGGTATAGATGTGCTTTTTTCTGTCTGTCTTAATGTGTGTTTGCGTGGGTGTTGGATGGTATGTGATGAGAGCATTTGCTTTTTTTATGGCCAACAAAGTTGGTCTTAGGGATGTAGCTCAGGGGTGTCGGATGTAATTTTGTTATAATAGGCCTCATGTTGCCTTTTTTTGTAAATGTACTCCTCTTTATTACATGGTGGGGTCTTTTTTTTTTAACAAACTATAGCTAAAGGTATTGAGTTTCCCTTTGGAAGTTAAGAATGAAAATGACAAATAACCCGTATGAAATCAACAGTGTCAAGTGCTTGTTAATGGTTTGATTCCCCCTTCAGAGCTAAAGCAGATTTACTGTATGTGGATTTGAATGCAAGTTGGAGCACATGGGATTCTTTTCAGTGTGTGATCAGCCATTCAATAGTGCGAGGTCATGTGTTGGAAATGTAGATAATGTTTTACATAATTTTGAAAGTGTTCCTTGTTTGACACTGATTGTGCAGCACTGCCAAACAGGAATGGCAAATTAATACAGAGATATAGATAAACTCATGGAGGTTTGGTTTTTGTTTATTATTCCACTTTAGTTGGAATCGAGTGAAAGTTTTAACATGGTATTAGGTTCATCAGGTTT
This sequence comes from Seriola aureovittata, assembly GCF_021018895.1. Lineage (NCBI taxonomy): Eukaryota > Metazoa > Chordata > Actinopteri > Carangiformes > Carangidae > Seriola > Seriola aureovittata. The sequence continues at coordinate 7,550,548 of NC_079375.1, forward strand.
TACTGTTAGTTGTGGAGTTGACAATGATCCCGTTTCTCATCATTGTAACTGAGGTACCAAGCACTTTTTAATTTTCTAAAGCTGAAACAATTAGTTGATTAGTCGATCAACCGAAAATTTTTGAACAAAAGTTTTGCTAATTGATTAATTCGGAGTCATTTTACAAGCAAAAAACAAAAAAAACTGTACTTTTATGAATGTCTTTCAGTGTTTGACTGTTGGTTGTACTGGACAAGACATTTGAGTGTTGCCTGGGGTTGAGTGAAGGGCATTTCTAAATTTGTGATACCTTATAGACTAAATGATTAATCGACAAAGAGCTGGAGCTTGTTTCATTTTAAGAAAAATATTCTATAAAGTTTGCAGATCTTCACTGTTTAAAATTAGATAGTTGAATTGATTTCACATGTGGTTTTGAACTGTTGCTATCATATGGTGTCTGACTTTTCCAACAAGGCCTCAAAGTTTGGATAATGCTGAGGCCTTGTTGACTGGACGCTCAGTTGGATTTTTGGTTCTTGCAGTCCTAGGATCTGATCCATTCTATCAAAATATTGCTGTTTTTGCATTGCTCCTGTAAATCTTAGCAATAATAAAAATAACTGCAGTAGTTCTCAGGATCCCTCTCAGCAACTTATTTAACATAACTTATTTAATGGCACATTTTAGGAATATCCATTAAAAGGATTTGGGTGTTAATTTCCTGACAGGGCAGCAGTCGTCTGTGCTGCTGTGATGTTGTGTTGTGTGAGGGCCGGGGCCATGGGGAGAGCCCGCGTTGAGTTCCCAGGCCTGGCCAGGCCAACGGGAACAACATGGCTCTGTTTGGAGTTTCTGTGCTTGTCATCAGTCTCAGGCTTCACTTGTGCCGTCAGTGTCACCACTACATTGTCACTTAGTGCCACCAGGCATGACATCCAATACAGCAGCGCAGGAACACGGCCAATCAGTAACCTGTGGCTTTCACCTGTTGGCGCCATTTCGAAAAGTGGAAGCACATTTTATCTGGAAACTTTTGAACAGATGATGTCATGGTGAACCAAAGTTCATTAATTTATAATCTAAAGAGGAAAGCCAACTCTTGAGAAACAAGATGTTGCAATGAAATAAATTTTAGCAGTTGTTTTGTGATAAGGTATTGCGATGATGGGGAAGAAGTAGACAGTAAGTTTTCACTTCCTACATTTCCCTGAATGACTTGCTGTATATGTGTAGGTGGAGAGACTGATGGTAATAGCTCAGCATGTACCAGTAGGAATTTTTCTCTAGGGTTGCTACTATTCCAGCTATTTTTATTATCAATTAATCTGCCGATTGTTGGTAAATCTTGTAGTCAATAAAATGGAAGAAAATAGTGAAAAATGTCCGTCACAGCTTCCTGTTGTCCAAGGTGATGTCTTCATATATTTTGTTTTTGTCAACCAACAGTCCAGCAAACAAAGATAATTCAATTTATAATGATGTTAAACTTAATAAAAAAAGTACAGATCTTCACATTTGAGAAGCTGGAATCACTAGCTGTATCTTTGCTTGAGAAGTGGCTCAGATGATTTATTGATTTTCAAAAGTGTTGCAAATCACTTTCTGTCGATCGTCTAGTTGATTAAACAGCTTGTTTTAGATATTCAGATTGCTTTCTTGGCTGCTGCTCTTCAAAAACCTTCTCAACTGAATCTAGTAAATTTCTGTTCCACACGAGAACTTTGTATATGAATGGTTAAATACACTGACCATTTTAGTTGTTTTCTTTCAGTCTCAGCTGAGTAAACATTGTTCTCTACCTTCTGCCATGATAAACGTGTATTATACTGCTGTGTCATTGTGTCCAGTCCAGTCTGTGCCGTTTCTAACCAAATTTTATAGCGACTCTGTATATCCAGTATCATATATTGGTATTGTGTGTGGTCCTTTGACTTGACAGCGTAGTAAGGTTTTTCCAATCACGAAGAGTTAGCCTGAGCGAGAACAATGTGGTGATGTGATGTGTCTGGTTATTCAAAAAGGAAGGGGACAAGCAGCAGAGCCATGGCTGTGTGGTGTCATGAGATGCTGAAGATGTTTATGGTGGAGAAGTTGGTGTCGCTCCTCTTAAGTGACAGATTTCTTCCTGTATATTTGTTGTATGTTGATATGAAATCATGACAGTGACTGTTGATACTTCTGTCTGAAATATCATGAAATGTCTTTTACATGATCAGTTTTGGGTGAGTCAAATCAAAAAGAACAGGATAGGCCCTGAAATCTGAGCTACACTGCCAATAACAGTAAACGTAGGGTGTATTTTTCTTTCAAATTTTAAAAATGAGATTTGCATGCATTTTCATGACTCGGGACGTTTGCACGAGCAACAGTTCCCCCTTGTCCTATATACTACTCGACATGCTTAGTTTTGATGGCCTTTAGTCTTTATCATCAAAGCATCCCTTTTTCAAAAACTTTTTCCTACAGTAGCTTGGGATAACAGAAGGAAAAAAAAAGAACAGATACAAACGGTCGTCTATGCAAATGGAAACAAATGCCACTGCGGTAGCTATGCTAGCCACCCGACAGTGTCTGTCAACTGGAGTGGAGCAAATTCAAATGAGCCCCGGCCCCTGTTTTGCACCATGTAGCTTTCCCTCTATCAGACATGTTAAAGCCTACATGTAATGTTCTCCATTTGATGCTTATGCAAGCAGGTCACTGTAAAAACTGAGTAGCTGTTAAGGTTTCTTGTGTACCCTCCCAACAAAAAGACAAGGATTAGGTCCACATAAGTTTGTTCTTTGCTTGAGGATATAAATTACAATCTGTTGTTATATTGCTGAGGAAGGTGAGCTTCATACTGTGTACAGCCCCACCCTTTGTTGAGCTGATTCACTTTTGTGTTTGGGTGCAGAATTACTGTACTGATGAGTTGTTTAAATTTAAAACCATGGCTAAATTTGTGCCCATCAACGATTGCCAGCAAGTGTCTAACTTTTATTTAATGTTGTCTGATGTCAGTTTACAGGCAGACCCATAATTATGACTTTTGTTAGAGAACATGACCTGATTTGTGTTTCTTCCTCTTCTGTTCTCCACTACAGCCGTGAAGGGTAACACCTCTATAGCATTCTCTTATTGTTGTTAGCCTCTTTAGTGATTTCCTCATGATGAAAAGCTTGAGTCCTAGAAGTTTGTTTTTTCTGCAATTGATTAGTTGAAGATCTGTGATGTGGGGCAAAGGGTGTCAAGGAGGGCTGCTCTGTTTTTGGATCCATGTTATGAAAGATGAACAGTCTCGAACAGTCGCTCCCTCTCTCCTTTTTGCTGTTGCTCTCTTTTTTTTTAGCTAAATTTGTCTGTACTCTTTAACTGAGGTAACCCACGAAAGTCAGGTCTCTCTGTGCTGGGTGACTGTTACCTAACACAGATATTCTATTCAAATCCAGTAAATGAGATGATGATGGTTTACAGGGGAGCTAGCAGGTTGTCTGGCTGGGTATGTATGGAGGGGTCTGGGGTTATTGGCTATTAATGTATGTTTTGCTCCAAGGCCAAAGGTCCTTTCAAAAACTTTACCCAAAGGAATTCCAATGTCTTTTTGCGACTGAAGATGCAAGCCTGTTTGCTCCACAACTTTGTTTTGCTAAGTCGAATCAGATTTAGGCCATTTTGTTCTCTGTGTCAGGCTGACCTATATGATTCAAGTGAAATATTACATCACACACACCCAACTTGATTAACATTGAAACTAAGGCTGGACTGAGAATCAGTCCGAACAGAAGCCACCAGAGAATCAGCTTCTGATGGCTGCTGATGGGGTGGAGGTGAACTGGGAAGAGCAGAGGAAAGAGTTAAAAAAGCTTGTGTTAAAACAGATTCCCTCCTGGTCTCTTTCTGTGTTATCAGTTCCTCTGTAGGGCACTGCAGCACACACTGCATTTATTCAAAGGCCCAGTGTCACACGCCTCTGTGGAAAAGAGCCCTGAGGACCATACTCTGCTTTTTTTTTTTTTTTTTTCCTCCCTTCTCTGCCCCTTCCACCCTCTACCCCTCGTCCTCCCTCCATCAAGTGCCAACACTTGCTAGCTTCGTCAGGCCCGTCTTGGGGTTTTCAAACCCCTCATTGTCTGCTTGTGTCAAAATTTGGAGAGAACTAATAGCAGAAGAATGTAATCAGCACTGTTGAATCGTATTGATATTAGTTGAGGCGGGTGTTAAAGTTTGACTGTAACAGAAATGGAAGCAAATACAGGCAAGAAAGCAAATATGGCCCCATTTTCTGTGTTAGTCAAGAGTTTGGTGCAGCAGTTAAAATGCTATGTTACAAGAAACTGAACCCTGGTTGTTTAATTGAAAACAATGTATTACCGCACTTATAGATAACATGATAGCATCATAGTTTTTAGGTGATTCCTGACTTATGCCTGAAGAGTGAGAATATATTCATCTGTAACAAAAAAGTAAACAAATATTAATGTCTCCCTGGCTCTGTGAGACTTTCTGTGTGGACTAGATCAGTGGATTTCCTCCATGTTGAACTTAATCACCGGATCTGCCGAGAGGAGCTCTCCCGGAGCATGTGATCATTTATCAGGCTCCTTCTCCCTCTCTCTCTCTTGGTTCGGGGCTACTTTCACCCTCTCCCCAGTCAGAGCGCAGAGCCAGTGCTGAGTGCAGAGAGTCATGTGGTGGTTCCAGGCAAGAGGAGGAGCTCATCTGAAAGACATGTGCACAGGAGGCGACGAGGGATATTAGCCCAATCATCTTTGTTTGGGGAATACAGAGAGTCCTGGGAAATGTCTCAAAGTCATTGATAAGATGAGCTCCCCTCATAATGCTCCCCATTGTCCAGGAGCAGGAAGTCAGCTGAAGCACTGACACTATGTATAGTTATTTATACGGCATCAGGCCTATGGATGGATTTTGCACAGCGGGTACGCTGGCTATATTTGTATATTGTAGAAGACGAAAATGAACTTTTTCTTTTTTTTTTTTATATTATAGTGTGATCTGTATTGGATCACAGTGGAGCTGTAACATTTGCAACACACACCTTTGTTGCTTTAGCTTAGAATTTAGAGAAGAGAGCTTGTGACCAGAAAGTCATGAGTTTGAATTCAGGAACTGTTGGATAAACCTGTATCGAGGAAGTGAATAAACTCCCTCTGCCACAGCTGAGGGAGGTGTAAAGTAGGGCTGCAAACAAGACTATTTTCATTTTCAATGAATCTGCCAATTATTTACTTCATTAAGGGAACAATTGTTTGGTATATAAAACATCAGAAAACAGTGAAAAAGATCTATCAAGATTTCCTAGAGCACAAAATGATGTCATTAAATGTCCTGTTTTGTTTGACCAACAGTCCAAAACCCAAAGGTATTTAATCTACTGCATTGTTGAACCAAGAAAAGTATCAAATTCTCACATTTGAGAATGTGGAACCATCAGATTGATATGATTCTTTCTTGAAAAATGACTTAATGATGATTAATTGATTATCAAAATAGTTTGCAGTTATTTTTCTAACAAACAACTAATCGATTAATTGTCTAATCATTGCAGCTCTAGTATAAAGTGACTGATTTCAAGTACATTCATTACTGCATACAGTATTAAATAGGTTTTTCTAGTACTTTTTTGGAAATATAAAGTCACTATATCTGCTTGACAATGAAAATAATTGTTAGTTGCAGTCCTAAATGAGAGGAATATGATGTTTAGGTCTACTGTGAACCTGCCTTCCTCTACACCTTAGGTGCTATAATTTAAAAAAAAAAAGTCCATCAGAAGGCAAATTATAACATTTACAGTCAGTTGTCGAGTAAGTCAAATTATTTTTGTAGTATTAATATGACTTCTGTATTATTTAATAATTTACATTACAGTAGTAAAGTTACTACTACTACTTTTCTCCTGAGAGTGATATAAGAGAATGTCAATGCGTTAAGTATGGAGCTGGAGATGGGATGTGGTTAGGTTCGCTTAGCTTAGCGTACAGCATGGTAGCAGGGTAGCTGGTTCAATCTGTATTGAAAAAAATGTCAACTCACAGCTTTAAAGCTGTTTTCATGTTTGTTTAATCGACACACAGGCAGAAATGTAAAAAAAAAAAAACTATTTCTGTTTCTTTCTGTCCAACAGTGTTGTGCAGGTTGCCAGATGAGGTCTATAAACCTGGGTGTTAGTGTACAGTAGATCCAGTGGAAATAGGCTTGATCGTACCAACGCTGACAAACTCCAGGAAGCTGCACAAGGTCCTTGTGGCCGTTACCTGTTTGTCTGGAAATAATACTAGTTTTTCTGCTTCTGCTGGTGGTGGAGCTGGAGTAAAAAGGTTCTTGGGACCCTTCTCTACGGGTAACGCGATTGCTGAGGCAATGAAGTGAGGCATGGTGTAGGCATTTGTGTATAGGTCTACATGAGTAAAGTGCATAATTTTTGGCTTACTTTTTTTTTATTATATACATCAAAATGTGCTGTGGCAATGAAGTCCACTAAACTCCCTTTTAAAAACAACCTAACACACTATAAAAGATCCTATATTACACTTCAAGGAGTCATACATTACTCAAGCAAATGGTAATTAAATGTGCTTTGAAGAGAGGCTAATATATGTCCATGCAAGTTTAGGTGGTTTAGGTTCTGTCAAAATGTCTGAGTGTGTGCAATGTGTTTGTCTCAGTTCATTTTGCAGTGTCTGCTTTAACAGTGTGAATATGATTTCAAGGCCCCTGACCTTTCCACAGTCTCAAAGTCTTTATGTTTTACAGGATATATTATTGTCTGTTGTTTGTTTCATAATGATTTTCTTTCTTTCTTTCTTTCTCCTCAGGAGTTCTTTGATCACGCAAAGAAGCTGTGGGATGATGAAGGAGTGAAGGCATGCTTTGAGAGGTCCAATGAGTACCAGCTCATCGACTGCGCACAATAGTGAGTTCAAACTTTAAAATGCATTTTGTGGTGTGATTCTGAGCTTTGGATACTTACAGATCATTGTTCTTAGGTACATGCTTTACTGTATGTGCTTGTGCAGCTAAAAGTCACTGAGAGGAGGACAGGTGAGCTGGTTTAGTTTTGCAGCCTAGAAACTATTGTCACATCCCTGCTCTGTCCGTGCTCTTTGTGTGGTGTTTCAGGTGAAAGCTCTGGTGTGTGCTGGTGTCATGTCATACATGAATGTGGCTGAGATATGTTTACTCTGGGTGTGGCAAGGCAAGCAACAGTTGTATTCGTCCTTTGGAAAATTATACATATATCTTCTCACGTCTGTGTTTGACATTTCACCATGGCAATATGCAAAGCTTGCTCTGGCCTATATTAAAATACCCAACTGTTGAATTCATTGGGATTGTATTGACATAGTTTTTGTTTATAAAGCTGTAATGATGTAGTTAAAGTTAGTATTTATTGTTTCAGTGTTAGGGGTGGAGTTCATAGATGCAATTTCAGTGTGTCTGCCTAGACAAAAGCTATTTGGGTCATGATCTGATTTTGCCTATCACCTGTATAAAGTGTTTCTTAATACAATTGTACTTTAGATATTGTAGTTATGAAATGCTGATAACTGCAGTGTGGCAAGGAGCAGAAACTGATGCCTCTATGCACGGTGCCCCAGATTGTTTGGAAGGCTCCTACAGTACCTTGGGCCACTGTAGGGTGCTGGTCGTCCACAGTAGAGGGCCCCTCTGTTGCCTGTAAAAGGAAGTTTGGATATGCAAAGTGATTCACTGATTACAGTGCTCTCCTTCTGCTTCCTCTCTGACTCACCTCTGGATTCACATGTTAATATGAGGACATGCACATGGTACAGACCCAGGAGTGCAGCCCGCTGGAAATTGTCCCCTCCCATCCCAAAGGTTGGCTCCCCTTATCTCTCCGGGTTCGGTCAAAGGCACACTTTATCAGTGACTGGGGATATTGTCTTGTTGTCAGCGATCTGTGAGCCCATGTTCCATGGGTGTAGAGTGGAGATGTTTTAAAGATGGTATAGCACGTAGACAAACCGTCTCTGTACTCTTTTCCTGAATATCTTCCGTTCCTTGAACATAAATTAGACTTCGGGTCAAGTCTTCCCTGGTTGCCCTGCCTGAAAGCAGCTTCCATAGAAAGGAGAGAGATAGTCAGGTGATGGTTGGAGAGTCACATGAATCTGTAAGGTGGAGCTGTTACAGTTCAGGGCCTGTGTTTGTCTTTTCTGCCCTGTCTGTGTTTGTGTGCGGTACGACTGCACAATATGTAAAAAAGCATCTAGTGTTTGTATTCCAGTGTCATAATGATACCACATAATCTTGAGGTATCATAAGCTTTTAAAAATTCTCTTTTTACAACTCTGTGAATACACTGTTCTCCTGAAAGCTGAAATCAGAAACCGTATTCTATATTGTAATAACTAAAACCACAGAGGCTTGCAGCGGTCTGAAGCACTGAAAATACAGCTGTCCTGTGACATGAGTAAACATTAACAGAGAGAAATGAAGACAGTGAAAAGCATACAGTATATAAATTGAGTGATGCTGATTTATATGTGACTTTATACGCTTCCTGTACTCCTCTATCTGCCATTATGTTCTAATGGGCAGCATCTTCTTCTCCTCAATCCAAAACACAGCCAAATGACTGATGCTGAACTATAACTTTTAAGTTCCTCCTCTTTTATATTATTCTTTTTTTTCCCCTTCTCCTGCCCTTCATGCTCTCATCCTATCACTGCCTGTCTGACTGTTACGTTGCTGCTCCTGATTGGTTAACAGCTGGTGAGCAGTTGTATGTTTGGACAGTAAATCATCATTTTAGTGGTGTGTAAAGTAGATAAATAATGATAATAAGTAACAGCTTCATGTGGTTTTAATGTACAAATGGACAAACTGCGATTTCATCCTAGATGTTTTGTGTTTTTTTAGCTGTATGATAGTTATAGTATTATGTTGCTAAGTTGCTCTCTCTTGTAATAGTAAAGTGTATATGTGATTTAGTGCTGTGAGTTTATGAGAAAAAAAAATCTTGAAATATCAACCTGTTTTCAATGAGCGGAAAAACTAAGCATCGCTATACCTGTCATGAGTTTTTTAGATCAGGAAAGAACACGTTTCACATTTGCGATTCATTTTGAAATCTCACTGTTCTGTAGAAACATCCACAACATGCCTCTATTGTCAGCGTCTTGTGTTTGATTGATATCTGGAATTTGTCTGACTACATGGCCTGTCACTTACTTCCTCTCTCAGTTTTAACCTCTGTATGAACTCTCAGGATTGAGGACATTCATAGATACTTTGTCCTACATGGCAGCAGACCTGTCTGTGTGTAAAGGACCCCCCACACACGTACACGTACACACACACACACACACACACACACACACACACAACACACACACACACACACACACACACACACACACACCTATTGTTGTTATGACCACTTAACTACACTAACTGTTCTTGGTCACTATCCTGGAAGTAGTGAAACACTGGCAGACGGCCTGAGCAGCCAAGTGGGTTGAAAGTAAGAGAGCAGAGTTCATGAGTTTGGATTCAGGCAATGTTTGGTGTTAATATTGTTTGGTGAATGTCTGTTGTGTTGTACTCCAAGTTCAGAAAAGACATGTTTGACTATAAGGCTCTGATCTCTTTCCCACCTTCCCTCTTATAATCCTGTTGTCAATCCAGGAAGTTATCAGTTCATCTTTTATTTTTGTCCTCCACATCTGCTCTCTCTCATTTCATGTATTGAACTTCCACAGAATTGTGTTCGTGTAGTAGGCCATTTCTAGGATCACAAATGTGATAAGAGTGCTTTCAGTCACACTGAGAGTGAATTAAAGAGGAAGTTGGCCTACATGTTGCTGTCTGTGGGAGGAACAGATTGGCAGGCGGCAACCTAACATGCTAACAGTCTAAGACAGTAGATGTATTGTCATGAAATCACCGTCAGATCAAAGGGGAAGACATTTTGTTTTGATATAGCTATGTGTCGTATTTATATTTTTGTGAGGGCAGATTACATACCTCTCCCATTTCATCTGTGTTGTCCTTCACAGACCTTGCTCCACTGGCAGAATTTTTTTTCCAGCAGGCCCAATGCTGGACGACCCATTGGACAAAGGCACAGGAAATAAGTATGGGCTGATGGCGAGCGCTTGTTATGCCAAAGAGCATGTCCATATCGATGCTTTTGGAATCCTGTCACCCATTGATCCGCCCTCTGCATTGCACATTTATACGTTTTAAGAGCACAGATATGTGTCTGCCAGTTGATTGATTATGAGCTATTTTCAGCTGCAGTGGGCTGGTTCCATTGCAATGCCTTGGATGTGTCAACGGCAAAATCAAATGCTTTTTCACACGCAAATCTGAACTCCCAGGCCTCTCGCTGTTTTTATTTTATTTATTTTATTTTTTTCCGTGGTGAGTGTGTGTTGCAGTCCCCCAGCAAATATGACACAATTCATGACACAGTTCATAAACTAAAGGTATTTTCTAACTATAGTGGATGATTATTATCTAGTGTTGGATACTGTTTGGGCCAGGGTGAAGCTCTGTTAGTGTTGGTGTGCACAGTGGCTGGGATGCCAAGCTGCAGCAGCAGCAGCAGGGACTGGGCCAGAGGAGAGCTGCCCTGGATGGAGATGGTGCTGGAGCTGAGGGCTGGAAATGTAACTGAAGAAATGAGGCTATGAAACAGCTGAGCGATACAGCTGGGGTTTATTCCTGCAACGAGAATGAGGCCTGGGACAGAGATAGAGCTGATGCATGGTTAGGTAGAGGAGTGTGATAGGGCTGGGCTTTGCTTTAGATGCTGCAAACTTGTTTTTTGATAAATATTTTTTGTTGTTTAAAATATATATATCTATATATATAGATATATATATATTTTTTTTTTACCTCTGAAAACATAAAGAGTGTCCAAACAAAGCCTCACTTTCATAAGTTTGAGTCAAAAGACATCTGACTTTTTAAGAAACACCATTTTGCAATGCATTGTGGTCATTGTAGTTTACTACCGTGCCTTTAGTGTTTGGCAGCAAGAAATAGGTGATACTTACCTCATTGTTCATTATAGCTGAAACCATCATTTGACTAGTTGATAAGTTAATTGACAGAGAAATTATTAGTAGCTATTTTGATGATTAATACATTTTATAGCTGTTTTTTCAAACAAAATTGATAAACTTAGAGTTTCATGCTTTTCTTTGTGTTAATGGACTGAATATCTTTTTGGACCATTGTTCAGACAAAACACTGTAGGAAACTGATGGATTTTATTTTATAGACCAGATGATGAATCAGTTTATCAACAAAATAAGTGGTAGCCAGCCATACTTACATTACCCAAATGTTACTTATCCTTTTATTTTCAAATCAAATCATCATCCTACTGTATTTCTCTAAACTAAAGCCTTCTACAGTTTGTGATCGCCAAAACTCTATCTAGACTCAACCTTGATCATGTCTCTCAACACCACGCACACACATAATTACATACACATGTGAATGCAAAACATGTATTAAAATGAGACTGTTTTTACTCCAGACATCCATTGATCATAATGAGGATTAAATAGAAGAGGCAAAGATAGAATCTTGAGGAAAAATGTTGGCTTTTCAGGATGGATTGGAAAATGGGTCTATTAAATATCACAACTACACGTCCTGACTGCTGCTGGAACTGAATTAGAAGCAACTTATTGACAACCCTGCACGTTTGAGCTTTTTGGACATCTGAAGTAAAGTACAGTCAGTCAAAATGTGTTATAACATTATTTTATTGATTGGTTTAATCCTTTAATGTTACATATCATGCTAAAAATGTTCAGTGAAATGCAGGAAAGCTGCAATTTATGATTCCTTTCATTATCAATTAATCTGCCAAATATTTTCTCAGTCAATAGATAACTTGTTTAGTCTTTAACATCTCAGGAAATTATAAAAAAGCTGTACTAGGACTTTGAGCTCCCTGTCTCATTCCTCCTGTCAGGGGAGGGAATTCATTTCTATTAACTGACAAATGAAAGTTACATTGTGTGTTTTTTTTTTTTTTAATTAAATAAATTGAACTAATGTCCTCAAAACATTATTCATCTGCTGTTCTCTGAGCTTTAAACATTTAAACTAAAACACACAGAATGAAACACACAGAATCACAAAGGTTTTTGCGAGGAGTGTTATAGATGAGGGTGTAGTTTTGTGTAGAAAGCCCGGGATGGAGAGGTAGAGCTGGGACGGGACCAGACTCCAGCAGGCCTGGAGATGGGGCTGGGTTGTAGATAGACATATCTAAGGCTGGGTCTGGTTCTTGGCCTAGGCTGGGGCTGGGGTTGGGGCTGGGGTGTAGTGCTGGTCACGGGACTCTGTCACCAGCCTGGGGGCCACTGACACAGTCATCTGGGGCAGTAAAGTGCTAAGAATGGCCGGCATTGTCAGCCAGCCCTGGCCCCTGAAGGGCCTACAGAAACAGAGGGGCTACGCTTCGCAAACAGTGGCTCTCCTCAATAAGGAGCCTCTTCTGTTCACGGAAGAGCCCGAGAGAGCGATATTTATACACCGGCTGCATGTCACCGCTGCTTTCTTCTGTCACCAATAGCTGATTTGATGTACAAACATAACACCAGGGGATGAGGCAGATTGTGACCATCGTCTGAGCTCTGGGTGTTTCTTAACATGTCTGAACTGATCCGTGCGTTTATATTTCAATGTAATAACTTTTTTTCAGATTGGTTATCAAGTTATTTTTAATGCATGAGAAATGGATTTTCCGCTGGGATGTTTGTCTCACTGCAGCCAGAGCAGCATTTGAAATTGTGTTAAACCTTCATGGACTGTATTGTTTTGTCCACTTTAGGGCTTTGCTTAGTTTGAAAGAATGAAAATCTGAAGTCACAATTTGAATTGAAGCACCCAAAGAAGTATGAAGCTGAGAATGTGTTAGACACTCACAGTCGGTAGGGTCAATGATATTAACTTTAATGTTAACTCCAAACCTGAGAGACAGTGATAGGCATGTATGAAGAGGAGGCAAAAGAAAGAACAAAAACAACTAAGAATTTATTTGGTGTGATTCTGGATTTTTAACTTTGGTCCAAAAAAAGACAAAAATGATGGACAATATAGCAGCACAACTGACTTTCTCCACAAAGTTCAACAATGCTGCAAAGAATATAATTAAAATCATTCAGTAATATTCTTATCCTTATTTCAGATTCAACCCTCCTCTTCCAAAAAAAGATTTAGAAACTGCACTGATTTTATTTTGAAAAGTGCTTTTGAATGCATTTCTAACTGATGAAGTTTATCTATTTTTTTTTGGTATGCACATATCTTATAGTTGTTGAATGCTTTAGCCACTTCCAGTAAACAAACTCTTAAAAATAGCCTAAATGGTTTCAGTTCAGATAATTGAATCTCTTTATCTACATCAGCTGAATTCTGTGTCTGTGCTTTTAGCCTTTTAACAAGAGAATAAATGATGTTAACGCAAATGTTTACTATAGCGGGATTCTGATCATAATTATAACTACACTAATTGTAAAAGAAATAAATACTTTATTCATAAAAAGGAATCATTAAAGGCCTTAATCCAGATTAACAAAAACCTTTGTGTCACTTGTTTAAATCAGATGACCCTGCTGTCAGCTGACTGAGAAATAATCAAAGGGGGCACTATGGAAGTGTATGCGTGTGTGTGTGTGTGCGTGTGCGTACTTGAATATATCTGGGAGTGTGTTGTTGTGTGTTTGTGCATGATTTCTGAGGAAGAGGAAGGAGTGGTTTTGAGCTGAACTGTAGAATCTGATCTACTGGAAGCTCAGTGGGACTCCATCTACACAAACCACTGTCCTTAAGGTTGTTAGAGCCCCCTGTGGGACTGACTCTCTCTCTCTCTCTCTCTCTCTCTCTCTCTCTCTCTCTCTCTCTCCCACTATCCCTCTTGCTCTCTCTCTCCCTCTCAGTCTGTCTATTCAGTCCTCTCTTGAGGCCAGAAAGCGACAGCAGAGAGGATGTTGCAGAACACATGAGAACACATGTCTTCCCCTATATGAAGTCTTTTCCAAAGTGTGTGTGAGTGTGTGTATGTGTATATATGTGTGTGTCTATGTAAACCCTTTTCAGACAGGGCGTCATTTAAACATTTATCATCTTCAGGTTTAACAGTGAGGCCTGAGATTTAGTGTTACTGTAACTGTTAATGGCATTTTCTGTCCATGAGTGAAGTGTTTCAAAGTGCTCTGGATGTTGTAGAACTTGTAGATGTGGGGTGTTGAACGCTCTCAGCTTGCCTGGGCATTTGGAAACAGTTAAGAGAGCCTAAAGCTGCTCAGCATAGCATGCTACATGTCACAAGATTAGCTACACTGCCAGTGTGTTTTTATTTTGTTTCTAGCGACCAGAGGCTCTGACAGACTGTGTTTAGTTAGTCAATAAGTTGGATCACATCAGAAAGACCGCACTGCCCCATGGAAAAAATATACATTTTGAGTAGTGTGTTTAAAATGTAAATCTATATCAACATGTATGAGAAACTGAAAAACTCTTTGTAATCAAATTAGCAATAAATTGTGTCCTTTTTAGTTTGTTTGTAGGTTTGTGTTAATTGTAAGTGTTGTCTCGCTTATCTTAAACCTGAGCAGTTTTGCAGAGGAAAATGGGAATTTATGTTCCACTTAAAGAAGGAGAATTGTAGCTATAAATAGATTTTTATTTTTGGGTTAAAATGTGCGTCCATTTTAAAGGACAGACAGAGACACAGAGCGAGGCTGGTGAATGGCGGATATCTGCGAGTCTGTTACTGTGTAGTGACTACACGCACACACACACACACACACACACACACACACACACACACACACACACACACACACACATATACACATACCTTTTTCTCTCTCTCTCTCTCTCTCTCTCTCTCTCTCTCTCTCTCTCTCTCTCTTACACTCACACACATACACACCCTGCTGTTGACCAGGAGTGTAAAGGCACAGACTGCTGGAGGACAGCAGTGGCGCTGCAGGTTCCCTGCTCAGAGATTGTGGAATGGTCGTCCATAGACCCCCTCCTCCTCCTCCTCCTCTCTCTCTCTCTCTCTCTCTCTCTCTCTCTCTCTCTTCACTGAGGCCCCCCCACCCTCCTCTCTCCCCCCTCTGTCGCTCCCTTTTCTCCCCCTCCCATTCCACCCACCCCCCCACCCCCCTTAGAGCTTATGTAAACTAGCTGTGGAGCCAGGGCAAGCTGAGGCTATTTTTAGCAGCAGCACTGCAGAGCAGAAACTGGCGGAGGGTCACGTGTGCGCAGCCGAATCAAAGGGAGTATCCCGGCAATGCGCTGTAAACAAAGGGAAGGTCAGTAGCAGAAGGTGAGACACAAAACGCCTCTGTGTTGGTTTTGTGTGTGTGAGTGTGTGTGGGTGAGTGTGTGTGTGTGTGTGTGTGTGAGAGAGAGAGAGAGATAGAGAGAGAGAGAGAGAGAGTGACTACGCACTGCCTGGCCATACCTTCTCTTCTCTTAATGCCCTGACATAAACAAATCATCACGAGTGTATGAATGCACCCATATGCTTTCCTGCTCGCGCTGTCTCCCCCTACTCCACACACACACACACAAACACACACACAGCTCAACCATTTCTTCCACTGTTAGAGACGGGGGTGGGGGGTGGGGGGGGTGGGGTGGGGGGGTCTGAATTGATCAAAGCGGGGTTTGACACGCGAGGAGACATTTTGCTGTCTAATCATGACAGGGGCTCCCAGCTCCTCACTCTCTCCCTGTTGCCTCACCAGAGTGAGCAACAGCAGACTTGGAGCCATGCTAAATCCACCAAAAACCACATGACCATGTGTGTGTTTAGCGTTGACATTAGCATGTTTTGTATCACATTTAATTTCAGACCCCTCAGTGCCTGCTCAGAGTTTGGCTTGCTTGTGTACTGTCGCTCTATAGGTTGTGTAGCTTGTAGGCCTGGTTAGCAGTGAGGCTAGCAGTTAGCAGTGTCCAGCCACACCCAGGCAAAAGGTCTCCCTCCACCTCAGCCACTAGTCAAACAAGCTTCAACTTTCACCTCCTGTGGAATGTGGTTGGGGGGGGGGGCATAGCTATTTATAGAAACCTTTTATATTTCTCTGTCAAGATGGTTTGTTTCCCTAGACAGATTGAGCTGTGGGGTTTTTCATCAGGCTAGCCTGAAGGAGGTAGCTCAGAGGCTAACTTAAGTAAACATCCGGCTCCAGCACAAGCCATGGTTCAGCGGTTTTGGTTGGATGATTTATTGTTGTAGGCATTCTTAACCTGGGATTCTGGAGCATCTCAGTACCGATGACCACCAAATAGAGACTGGTCCATATCTATCTTAAAGTGTCCTGACAAGACAATATGCTATGCTTTGTGGTTCTTCAGCATGACACTTGTGTCTGTTGGTCAGACAAACAAAAGCAATTTGATAACATCACCTTGATCACTAAGAAATTGAGATGAACATTTTTCACAATTTTCTTATATTTTATAGACCCCATAAGTCTTTAAACCTATAACATACATACACTGCTGTCCCCTTGTGCTTTCAGACACACACCGGACACAACATAGTTTATTAGAGGATGTTAATGCTAATTGGGCTGTCATTAGATTCCACTAGCATTTTGCTATCAAATAAACTAGACATTGTGTTTGTTCTCTGCCATTTCTCATCCACTGTAGGGCTGCAACTAATGATTTTTTTTATTATTGATTAATCTACCCATTACTTTCTCGATTAATCCGTTGATATTTTTGCTCTATAAAATATCAGAAAATTGTGAAAAATGCCCATCATATCCTGGAAAATAGGTGACAGCTTTAAATTGCTAGTGTTGACAGGATAAAAGGACTAAACCTAAAGATATTCAACTTAGTATCGCACAAGACAAATAAAGGATGCACATTTTCACTTTTATGAAGTTGGAGGCAGCGTATGTTTTAGAATATTTGCTTGAAAAAAGACTTAAACAATTAATCCATAACTAGAATAGTTGGCGAATAATTGTTTTGTCAAGCAATTTATCGATTACTGAACTAATTGTTACTGCTCTAGTCCAGTATATTCAGAAAGTGGAGATGAAAGAAAAGGATCTAATTTTACTGAACAGCAATCTGATTAATATTATTTTTACAATGAAGCACTGAAATAATCTGCAGTACCCGTGTGGGTCCTCTGACCCTGTAATGACACTGTACACTCATTACTCTGTACACACATCCCGCTTATCACCAACACATCAAATCACTTCGAGTCCATTTCCCCTGATGTGCTGCTATCACAGAAACAACAGAGTAAAATAACTTTGGAGTTTGTACAGACCAGCTGCATTTGAAGCGGCTGTGAGTTTTTGATTTGGGTTGTTACATCGCCGTCACAACATCACAACAGTTACCACTTGGCCATAAAGGGTAATTTTCCAGCGTGTATTACCGTAACCAGGCCCATCTCACGGGACTCCTATTGACTGCTCCGTGACTTGTAACATCCTTATCAATTATCCCCACAGTTCAACTCATATAACCCTGTGCATCTAATTTATCACAACAGACACGGCGTCTGCCAGAATGTGACAGAATTCAGTAACTTTGTGTCTCTTTACATGCTACACACAACACATTACAGTCCTCCCTTCGCTGAAAATGAGACTTATTTTTGGTTGTGTGCTTGAAACGGTGACACTTTCTTAAATAATCTGTCTTCATAAGCCCAAATCTGCTGTGCCCTCCCACCACACACACACACACACACACACACACACACACACACACACACACACACACACACACACACACACACACACACAGACACACACACACACACACACAGTGTGGAAAGCTAGCACAGAGCATGGTTCTGCTTTGTGTTGATGTATGGGAGAGTCTGGGAATGGAAGGATACAAGTGCAGCCTGGCTTAGGAAGAGACAGGGGGATAGAGGGAGAGAAAGATAGAGAGAGAGAGAGAGAGAGAGAGAGAGGAGTGGTATGGACTGACTGGGGTTGCCATGGGAACCCAGCTGCTAAAAGCAGGCAGGGTCAGTGTGGAAGAGAGAGCCTGTGTGCAGCAGGAGCGAAGGGATGCCACCCGGAGGCCTGTTTGTGAACTACACAAACAGCACAGAGGCCTGCACCGCTCAACTCCAGCTCTAACTGAATCTCACCCGGAAAATCTATGTGTTTAACATCTTACAATAAGATTTAAAAAAAAAAAAAAAAAAAAGGAAAGATATGAACTTGTTTTTATTGAGGATTTCTTTCCTCATATTGATCATGGTTGATTTCTAATCACCAGCCACTTCAGCCTGAGAAAGCTCAGTTCAGGCTTATGCAATCTTCACTGATACCGTAGACTCCCCTGTCTGATATTAGTCATTGGTTATTGAGTTTTGATTAGGGGAAAAGAGGAAAAGCTCACTTTCACTGGGTCACTGGTCGACTTCCTGGCGGAACAACTAATTTGACATGGAGGTTGCGGTTGTTTGCGGGCGAGAGAATAGAAACCTGCTCAATATTGTTGATTAGACTATTTTTACTTGGTTTTCTATTTTTGGCACAGACTAATTCAGTAGCTGACAGATAGTATATCGATGTTGGGCTTCAATATTATTTAGAGGAACCCATAAGTCAATTTCACTGTGAGAACTGTTGTCGGGAGCTCCACATGGGACATGGTTCAGGCCTGAGTCCCCACTGTGGCTCAAACACTGAATTTGGGGGCTGAGTCTATTTTAAGCAGAGGTAATGTAATGGTCCACGTAGACACTGAACAGAGACAAAAGGGCATTACAATGTATTTTACATTTTTATACAACACCTTTCAAAACCATGACTTGATGCGGCTCTGGAAGGCGAATTGGCGGCCTTGAGATAAAGCAGGCACTTTTGTTTACACAAGATTTGGTTTGACTTTCAGGAGTGTCTCCGTTCTTGCTCCTATATTTAGGAAGTACCCACTGAGCCGTTGATGGATTTGTCTAGTTTTAGATCCATCTCCCAAACTGCACAGTGTTCCTGTTTGGATGGATGAGTTGAACCTCGGGCTCAGATCTTTCCACCAGGTGACCAGGATCCTGCACAGCTCCACCTTCACTTGGTCCCGCTGCACGTGGCTGCGTGTGCTGTACCAGCTCAATGATGAGCTGTGTTGTGCAGCTGGTTTTGTTCGGACGCTGGGTGGTGGCGTAAGAGAAGACAGATGAAGCATGAAGGAAAAGTTTTAAAGCTGAGATATTAGATTACAGTTTGACAGGCATGTCATTAGAGGAATGATCCAAGTCGAGCTGAAACGATTAGTCGGATAATCGATTAATCGTTAAAGTTTTTATAAATTGTATGAGGAAAAACACCAAACCTTTGCTGTTTCCCGCTGCTCCAGTATGAGGATTATTTGCCAATTATCTCTTTATATCATAGTAAATTCAGTATCTTTGGGTTTAGACTTTTGGTGAAACAAAACAAGAATACGTCACATTGGAATCTAGGAAATTTAAATTTTTATTATATTCAGACATTTTATTGACAAAATTAATATTTTAATCCAGGCAATAATTGACTGTTAACTAAAAATAGTCATTAGATTCTGCTCCAGACCCGAAGATGATTTTGTTTGTTTTATTTATTTATTTAATATCATGGTTAGTGATGAGCAGTCCTCTCTGTACTGTCATGTTTCTGCTTTTTGCATTTCCCAGACATCATTTGTTTGTTAAACTAGTGTGGTCGGAACAGTGATGCCATTTGCCGTCAGTTTCCCGTAAATTACCTTGTGAGTCCCTTTAGATGGTGCTCTTTCCATTCTTTTTTTTTTTTACTCATCAAGGGTGAATATTGTTGCTCATGCTTTTGTTCTCCCAATTATTTCCAAATGAATGTCATGATTCGTTGCTTTAAATATTTCTCTATGGTCATAGCAAAATAATTATGAGAAACAACTGAGCCAGAGTGAATATATTACACAGAACAATATGTACAAGCCTGTAAACTCAAACATTTAAATAAAGCTTTAGCATTGTGATGCTGCTGCGTGTCCAGCAGAGAGTTTTAAAGCTCTGTCACCAGTCAGTTGCAGACTAAAGTGAAAGTCCATTATGCTGGCCTGAGCGGCTCAAAATATGGAAACTATTGATTGGATCCTCTGCTCTGCTAATTAAAGATGGTCCACTATTTGTAAAAAGTCAACCCAATTATCAAATGAGCACATGAGGCCGGGCGCTGCTGGTTGGTGTGAAGGTTGACTGTCTGTTGGAGGGGACTTTTTTCCGGCCTTCACCCCAGCATTGTTGCAACCTCTCTCTGTCTTTTTCCTCTTTCTACATGTTCACAAACGACTCTTTATTTTTGCGCACATGCTGTCTTGATACATTTGGTTTATTTTGGCACAAATTTGAGTGTTTAAACTCAATTATTGCCGTTTGGTTCACTTCTTTGCCGGTTGGCTACTTTGTCTTGTTTGTAGCTTTATTTGTATTTAGGCCTGTTTGTTTGTTTGTTTGTTTGTTCCTTTGTTCCTTTGTTTGTTTGTTTGTTGTCGCTCTCCAAAAGCGACCTAATGGAACAAGAGCTTGTATCGGCACCCTGGTTCAGGAAGAAGCCCCCATAGAGATGGGTGACCCATGTCCCCCGAGCCCCGGCATGGAGCATTTTAATACCTCCGCTTCTCCAGTACCACCACCGTCTTCCCTCTACCCCCTTTTCTGCTCAATGGGCAGCAACATGTGACCTGGACCACGTGGGGGCTGAGGCCTGAGGCCCCCCAGCATCAACTGTCCCTCAACATATTGGTGTGTCTGTGTGTGTCTGTGTGTGTAGTCATGCTTGTGTCTGTGTTTTATGGAAAGATGAGGCCAACAACACAGAAAGACCAGGCCAAGTCAAGTGATACTGTCCACAACAAAGCCTATACATAGCAACACAGACTGGCCCGCAGGACGAGTACAATGTGTTTTGGCTAAATACAGAGACAACCAAGCCCTGCAGACAGAGACAGAGGGACTGTAATAGACAAGATAGTAGTGGACTTTTTAAATTTAACCTGCCAATTCAGAACAAACTGTTATGGAATAGTAAAAGGCCTCTAGATGTGGGGTGGGTGGGGGGGGGGGGTGGGGGACAGTGTGGAAGAATAAAAAGATGAGTGAGTAATTACAGGTGGATTAATGTCGTTTGATGGTCTAAAGTGGGAAAATTTTCCATGTAGGTGCTGTAGACATATTAAAAACAATGTGAAAAACCGCTAGCCTTTTATTCCTCCAATCCACTCATTTACCCAGAATGACCACATCACATAATGATCTGGAAACAGTTCTGGGAGGAAACTGGAGAAAGCAGCACAAACCACAGATTTACTTGGACCTGAAACGCAGCTCGTCTCCTCGTAGCACTCGACCAGAACAGCTGGAGTCACTGAAAACTGCACCTAAACCTTTTGATAAGGCACTATCTGGACAGCCACTCGCTAATCAATGTTATCTTTTACTGCATTTTTCCTGGATCCAGGACCCTTGTTCTTTCTTTCTTTCTTTTTTTTTCTTGCTGGGTACAAGGACTATATTTGGCTCTCCAGTGCTCTACCAATAGTACTTCTGTCACATGGCAGTCACAAAGCGCTCAGTAATTATAACCTAGCTAGGTTTCTGCAAGGAAGGCTTACTAAAAATACTCCCACATTGTTGGAGCGATGGGGTAAAAGCTGGAGGTTTTGTGTGTGAATACGTGTCTGTGTCTGCTCAGGCGAGATGAGTGTGTGTGAAACTCTGTTGTGTCTTTTTAAACACAGTCAGATGGGTTTGCTGGTTGTGTTCGTCTTAGTCCCAGAGAAGCACTAATTGAAAAAAGTAGATGTCATTAATAGTGTGATTTGCTAAATGTGTTTCCAACTTATTGTACGACTACAAAGCAAAGTCACACAACACCTCTGCATGTTGCTGAGGTCATTCCAGATGTGTATTTTTGTCTCTGTTTTAAGATGATGTGTGATTTCTTCTTTTTTTTTTGCTTACATTCATTTCACACTAAAACACACTTGGTAGCTTTTTCAACACAAAGAAACAAAAATTGATGAACTGTGTAGTTGATCAACACTAAATAACTAACTAACTTGATTATGGATTAAACATCAATTTGTCATGTCAACGTGGTTTGATTTCTTAGAATTTGATTTGCTGCCTTTTTGTCTTATGTGATGAACAGCTATGGCTTTAGGAGTATGTGGTGGACATGATTCACTATTTTATGACATTTTATAGATGACACAATTAGTTGAGGAAGTAATCAGCAGACTAATCAATGACGAAAATTAGAAAAATATTAGTTGCAGCCCTTATATATTGGAGAAGAACAAACATTTTGAAACCTGCTTTGTTTGAATCAGTTTTGTCTGCTAGAGCTGTGGTTCTTAACCTGGATGCTGGGAAGCCAGTAAGTAAATTAACAAGATAAAGGCTGCAACAAATGATTTTATTCATTATCGATTAATCTGTGGATTATTTTTGGATAAATCATTTACTCTATGAAATGTCTATGAAAAAAAAAATCCCACCACATCTTCACATGTCTTGTTTTGTTTCCATCTGAAATCAAAAACCCAAAATATTTGAAAAACAACAAATCTTGTCATTTGAGATTCTGAAATCTGAGTCTCTTTTTGCTTGAAAAATGACTGAAACAAATAATTGATTATCAAAATTTCTATCTACTGACTAATCAATCAATTGCAGCTCTAAATGAAACGATATCCTGGGTAAGAAATTAGAAAAATAACAAAATTCTCATATAATTATTTTGTGTATATTTATATATATATATTTTTTTTTTACTTTTTATTTTAAATCTTTGCTTCTTTTCTTTCTTGTGAAATATTTTATAGTTTTTACATCTTCAGGTTTCAAAAGGATTCATGAGCAGGAGAAATCAAACTTCGATTCAACTGCCTACAGTTTATTGGACAAGATCACAGGATACAAAAAAAAAAAAAAAAAAAGATATGAGTGCCTGCCCGTCAGAACAGGGTGTATTTAATCTCCAGGTTCAGGCCTTTAGTGTTTATAGAGAGGTTAAAGTTCAGGTCCATCAGTTCAGTTTTGCAGCTTGGCCAAAAAGTAACAACTGTTCAAAGGTTGGGGTGGAAGCGTTGGACTCCTCCACTGTAGCCAGAAAAGAATTGTGGGAATTTTACATACTAGATTAGACCTCTGATCAGCCTGCGGAGATGATTTGGCACACGTATCTCGTCTGGTTAATAAGTACAGAGTGCAGTGTGTACTAAAATAATAAATGAGCAATTTTTAGATGTCACTTAAGGCTGTGGAAACATTTGATATGCACCTGTCATTTTTGTGACCGTTCAAAGATTAAACAATTAACCAAATAAACCAAATCAAAAGATGTCATAATATTTGCTTGCAGATTTAATCATATACCAACAGAAATTACATGTAGTTTTTTAGTATTAAACTGAATGTAGCTCATTTTGCACATATATATATACTCCTTTCCTTTCCCCCTCACTGTGTGTTGTGTCTGGAGATACAGTAGCTGCAGCTTGCATATGAACATGAACTCTGTGTGAGAAAGTCGAGTGCTCTTTCAGAAATAGCCTTACTTCTCCTTTTGTGTAAGGCACAAATAAAGTCGCTGTGATGAAAACATTGTTGTCAGAGCACATGAGCGGGGTCTCTGTTATCTAATGCTTCATAATGGACCATTCATTCTTGGTCATTTCATCCTAGATGGGTGTGTGAGGTGGGCTACTTTTTTTTTTAAGGGCTGAATTGAACATGAACTGTCAACTATCCCAGGCTGAAACCAAACAGAAACCCAAACCCTGACTATTAGTCCAATATGCATTCATTTTTTTTGTATGCTGCAGTCATGTTGTCTGGTCTTGTGGCATCCTGAAGCCACAGACGGTTTGGGTGAAAAATGAGGGACGGTGAGATGCAGTAGGCTGTTTGGTCCACATTTGTGTCCTACATACCAGTCACTCACCAACTTCTCTTCTCTTCAAGAAATACCTGACGCACCTTCATCTTCTCTGCTGTATCTTTTACTTCATTTACTCCCATACAAAAATACACTTAGAACCTTTCTCGCTATTGTAGTTTTCTTTATTTTTCTTTAATAGTATTGTTGTCAGGTCCCTGGCAAGGCAGTTTCCTGAAATGAATCTTTATTTCCTTTCCTGGATTTTAATGTAGGAATAATCCAGGCTAACATATTGGACTGTAACTAACAACTTATTGAAAACTCCTATCACAATTACCTAAAACCCAAGGTATTCAAATATTGTGACTTGTCAAAACAAAAGTCTAAAGCCCAAACATAATCTATTCACAATTAAGGATGAGGAGAAACTGTAAATTTAAGAAGCTGGGACTGTAAAATGTGGCTTTTTTGCTGAAAAAAACACATTTAAATATTTTTTTTTTAAAAAGAAAAAAAAGTTGCAGCATTATTTTCTGTTGATCCACAAATCGATTACCAAATTCACCAGTAGTTACAAATCTTTGTTGCAAAATAGAGAGAGGTTTTTGTCCCTTTCTGTGACTTTTAAGGCTTTTTAGGGAGTTCTACATTTCATTTCCATTTGGTGCTGACAAACATTCCTACTACCAGTATTTTCAAGGGTATTTTATTTTAATTTCTAACCCCAGTGTGGTCCACTGTTGCCCCTGTATTAAGTCAGTTAAGGGAAGCTAAATGTCTAAACTGTACTGAAGAGACCTATTGAGTGTCAAAGGACTCTTTTATTGATGTATACATAACCAGTCACATCAAATACCTTTCTAAGTGCTTTTTCCTTTGTACTGTATTAATACAGTCTTTGTTTTAGCCTAGATGCATTATGGCCCTTCTGTCGGCTTTGTTGTGGTCTTTTCATGGCGTGATCCAGACCATCCAGGGGCCTGAGTGACTGTGTGTCCCCAGCCTCAGTGTCCTGAGCCTGCCTGCTGTGCTGCAGAGAGGCCCAGCTGCTGCTGCTGCTGCTGCTGCTGCTACCGCTGCACATGCTCTCTCAGTAGTGAAGAGACGGCAACAGCAAGCTGTCTAACCTCCACAATAACCGCCTTATGTAATCACTCTGGCTAGAGACAGACCAAAATAGCTCAGACTGAGCAGCCCTGCCCTCTTGTGGTAACCATCTGCCTTAACACCGGCCTGTCGAGCCTCTACAGGGAGTCAGACATGGCGGCCGCCTCTTGCAGCATTCACTGTAGATGACATGAACATGAGCTTAATATTCATTTCAAACTGGTGCTGCGCAAGAGATGGATTTAATAAGTAACATCCCATTTGTGATGTGATCAGATTTGAATATGTGTGATACAGTTGCAGTTAATGGATGTGTTCATTTAAATGAATTCATTTGTTTTTGGATTGGTTTAGCATGAAAGTGGCTTTGGGTTTTCCTGAGATGAAACGTTATTCACTGCTTCTGGTTGTGGAATCAGTATTTATGGAGATAAATGTCATTTATTTCCTAGTTTTCTTATGTAGTATCATTAAATGTTTAATGCAGGTAAATCTCAATGACTTTGTTGTTCCTGCACCCTGTAGAAATGGATAAAGTGCAAAATCTGAGTCTGTTCTTTTTCTGTTCTGTCGCAGTTTCCTGGACAGAATTGACTCTGTAAGACAGAGCGACTACACACCAACGGACCAGGTGAGTCCTCCTGTTCATCTGCCCACTATCAGGGCTACGAATCGCCCTCAAAGCCTTTCTCCTGAACTGGATCTCTCCTCTGTTCCCATGTTTCACAGGACCTGTTACGCTGCCGAGTGTTAACTTCAGGGATTTTCGAGACGAGGTTCCAAGTAGACAAAGTGAACTTTCAGTAAGTCTTTGCTCAGCTTTTACTGGGATGTAAGACACACATGATGAAGACATGTTTGCATCTAATTTATTCTTTGGTCACGTAACTTTTTTTTCGGAGCTCAGTCATACATTTCTCATCGTATAAATGCTGCCAAAAAAAAAACTCTGAAACAAATACCTTTTTGTGACTTGTGAATTTTATTCTGAAATCTAACTTTAGTACTGTAATTCGGAAAAAATAAAGCCTATATAAAACACAGAACTCTCATTCCCACCAAACGCAGAAACAGAGGGACAATCAGAATATCTGCAGGTCTTACAAGAGGCCTTAGAAGATATTAATAAGCAACAGGCAATAATGTTATTTATAAGATTTTTCTGTTGGTGATTCTTAGCAAGAACGGACAAGTCTATTGTTCCAGACCTTACTGTATTAGTCATTTTTTAATCGGCTAATTCCTCCGCCCATGTTTTGCTGCTCATCAAGGTTGTTTACTGATTAATTAATTAGGAATAATAGAAATTATAGTTGTATACAGCTGGAATTTGAGGCCTTATCATTCGTACTGGTTGTCATTGATATTTTTCATATTTTACTCATCATGATTGTGAAACAAGTATTAAATTACTTTCTTTGTGGTATTAAAAATGTCTTAGAAAGTCATGAATTTTACTTGGTCAACCCTTCAGAAACCCTGCAGGAAAAACAAATAAGTCCATAAATAACTCCCACATGGAAATCATGTCAGTGTGCTTCGACAATCACCCTTCCACATTAAAAGAAAAGAAAAAACACACATGCCCCACAAAAGTTTTTCTGTCCTGTCCACATCCGGCATGACGTTCATTCTTATGCAGCAACTTGTCCTAACTCTTGTCACCCAGTCCTGAAAAGGAGGCTCTCCAGGCGTTTTTTTAGTTTCTGCGAATAATTTTCTTTTTTTAAAACATTTCTTAGTACCTCCATATTGCATCACTGTTGCACCAATAATACCAGTTTTAAGAATGCCCTCTCGGGTGTTATTGCTATATTTACCTTGGCCTCGTGTTAAGAGCCTGAAATGTCATAAGTTTGTGTCCCGTAACAGCAATTCGTCCTTTCACAAAACACTGAAGCCAAACCTGCTCGGCGGCGGGAAGCTGAGGCGGAAAAGAACGTCAGAGTTCTGTCAAAGTTCTCAGAGAAAGCGACCCAAGAGCACGGCTAGGGGCAGATGTAAAAGTAATCTTTACATCCATCCATCCATCCAATCCAAGCAGGAAAAATCCCAAAAAAACACAGGCAAGGTCAAAAACACAATCAGGTATGAGGAGCGCTGTATATACAAGGCAACTAATGAGGGATAGGGTGAGCAGGTTGGTGGGGGGGAAGAGCAGGTCAGGTGATTCTGCTGGTGGGAAAAGCAGGCTGGTAAGAATACACGTATGCACAAACATGTGGACAGAATGAATGAAAAGACTGATAATGAGCAGAGCGAAAGTCAAAACCTCGACAGTCATCTAAAAATCTCAGAGGAATGGCCTGCGGTCGACCGGTGTGATCTCTGAGCCAGCTCAAACTTATTGACCGCTGCTCGCAGTTATAAGAGCTGCCGATAAAAGTTTGAGTAAATGTTCCGTAACTGCCTTGATGATGTCAGATGAGATGACCCATTTCCGCAGTCGCAGACACAACAGACTTATTCTACCATCTGAAACGGGCCTTTGTATCAAATTATATCATCCCAAATGATTGATAAAAAAGCTCTGGGACACGACTTCCCTTTGGGGGTGCATTTTACCAAACATGACTTCCAAACATCCAGCCAGGGTCACACAGGGTACCGAGTCCGTGCAAATAATGCTGTTCTTCATATTATTTATTCATTAATGGATTATTCATGTGTCCGGACTGGTTCCATTAAGATCTACAATCCCTTTTCGCAAACCAGACCTTAGATCAGGAGCAGGTTTAGCCGGAGAGAGACAGAAAACTGATCTTTTGCTCGTGACGATCTAAATAAACATGTCTTTATATGAATAATTGTTAAAATAAAAGTGGTGTGTAACGTTTCTCACGCCAGCCAACTACAGTACAATATGTACCTGACGGCCTCAGTCCTGTCCCAGCAGAGATATGAACTCTGTGACCACAAGAGGGCAGCAGCGAGTGTGTTGTTGTGTCTAGAGTCTGACCCAGTATTTTTTCTCCTCCACAGCATGTTTGATGTTGGGGGCCAGAGAGATGAAAGGAGAAAATGGATCCAGTGCTTTAACGGTGAGACTCTCTGCCTCTTTGTTCTTATCTCTCTTCAGATAGTCACACTGTACATCCTCGACCCAAACACCGTCTCCTCCCATCACACCTCGTCTGTCTTTAAGTATTTGCTGCCAGCTTCAGCGTCACCTCATCTCTTGCTCTTAGGTCATTTCTACACATGTCAGATGTCAAACAGCTGCCTTTCATTGTTTAGACACATTTATCAAGCGACTTACTTCTACTCCAGGCCAGGTGCAGCTCTCCAGTGAGATTGATCATATGTATTCTCAGTGAAGGAATAGCCAATCAGAGATATACTGTAGATTAACCCTACACCTGCCACATTGTACATTATTTAAAAGAAATCCTTCCAATTTCTTCAATGTTTTTCTGCAATTACAGTATATAATTATCATTTTTTTAAAGGTTCATTTTACTGGTGTGAAATCTTTAAATGTCTCAGAATATATAACATGGGAACAATCTAATATATTTATAATGTGTAAATAGAGATGATGTCAGAGAAATCATTTAATTTAGTGCCATGCTGACAAGTAAATAAAATCAATGCAAGACTTATTATTGTTTGTTTGCACCACTGATAAGTGTTTTGGGGTGGTCTTCTTATTCTTATTACTATTACTATTATTTGTACTATTATAATCATCATCAGGCAGAAAACAAAGGTGTGCTCCGCTTGTTTCCGTACTGCTGTTATCTAGGACCTGTAGAGCTCCCGTAACTTTCATTTCTAAATCAAAAGAAGTTTGATAAATAGTTTTTATTCTTAAGTTTGTGAGCAAGTGTAAAAGTGAAAAGTTTTATTTTCATCTTTCTCTTAAGTCCAAAATTCAGCTTTTAAAAGTTTGATAAATACAGACTCTGATGTAGTACCTGTGCTCTTCCTTCCAGACGTCACTGCTATCATCTTCGTGGTGGCCAGCAGCAGCTACAACATGGTAATAAGGGAAGACAATAACACCAACAGGCTACGGGAAGCCCTGGACCTCTTCCGCAGTATTTGGAACAACAGGTGAGATAGGAACATGAGCGAGGTTTGAGCTGGGTTAACGTTTCTCTGCTCTTTCATTCCTACTTCCTCTCACTCTCTGCTGTCTTAGTGTCGTTTATCTGCGGAGGCTCGCCTCAAACATGCAGGTGGTGCGAGGAGGTTGAATCAAATGGGGGGATGGATTTAGATTTTTTCTTTTAGTTTTAATTCAAATGGATCAAAACTTGAGTCCAGTGGTTTCAGTTCAGTCTTCTCTTGACATGTCCTGGTTTTTAAATGAAGAATAAAAGTTCAGTGAAGTGCAGTGGCTTCAACCAATAAAACAAATGTAATCTTTAAAACTGGTTTGAATTCAAAAATAAACCACATCATACATCAGCAGCAGTGCTGTGGAGAGACTGTGTGGGCACTTCAGTGCTAATCATTCTCACATCTGCTGGTCATGTGAAAAGAATGATATATTTTGGGAAAATGCGTTTAATCCGAAGATATATTTTAGGTGATGAGATTCCTAAGCACAATTAGATATTTCATTTTGGACAGAAGTCATATTAAGAAGCAACCTGTATCTCAACCTCTATTCAACTGGTTGTCTGAAAAAAAAAAAAACATTAACTAAAAAATGTTCTTAGACGACTTTAAGGATTTGTGACTGACTTTTCCCTGCAGAGTTAGGGGAGACATTTCTCTTAAAACAGGAGAGAAGGATCAAACAGTGAATTCATTTAAACATTTGGACATAAAACAGTCCAAGAAATGCATTCTCCATTGCTGATGTTTGTTTTGTCCTTTAAAAAAAAAAGAATTGTTTTGAATAAAATTTAAAAAGCAAGTTTACTGCAGTCATATTCTTGCAGATGCTGTGACCAGCATCTAATATTCATCTTAAATATATCAGGTTAACTTAAGTTTAAAGGAACAGTTCATTGTAAAATGTAGTCATAAGAAATCGAACTGATATTCAGAGCACCAGTCATTCATCAGTTTAACTTTCTTTCAGCAATTTAACTTGGACTTGTTTGGCCAAGATCAGACCACACAATATTGGCTTGATGAAGTATATACTGTACATACAAATAGTAACAGCTTGTTGTTATAGGGCGCTGTAGCTTAAACATTTGGAGCCATGCTGCCTGTTATTGACCCCTCTGCATGCAGTGCTGCTGTTTCTCCTCTAATGGCGTTTGTGGATTTGTTTTTTCAGATGGTTACGCACTATATCGGTCATATTATTCCTGAACAAGCAGGACATGCTGGCTGAGAAAGTATTAGCTGGAAAATCCAAAATTGAAGACTACTTCCCTGAATATGCTCGCTACACCATACCAAATGAAGGTCTGTGCTCCTCTAACACTCATGTCCTTGTCCAGTGTTTAACTGTATCACATCAGTCTGTGTTAACTGTCAATGTGTTGTTGCTTCAGCAACTCCCGAACCTGGCGAAGACCCGAGAGTGACGAGAGCTAAGTTCTTCATCCGAGACGAGTTTCTTGTAAGTATATGTGGGCTGTTTGAAGTGAGCTGAAGTTAATGAGTGTCCAGCCGTGAACAGCCGTGTCCTGTTAATTCATAACTCAGTTCTCAGTGCTGCTGGATTCAAGCCATATACATACAGTATACCAGCTGTTCATTTCATGTAGAACTTGATAAAACACTCCTGCTGACGCTGAATGACCTGCCTGTTATTGATTTAAAAATTCTATACGGTGAACAGTTAATAAATAATCTGAACTCAAGGTCCACTTATTAACTGGTGTTGTTTGCTGCTACATTACATAACAGTTAAATATATCCTGATACAGTTTCCAAGGTCAAGGATAAACTTCAATGGTTGTTATTTATATTGATACTTTATTATTAGTAGTTTTAGGGTAGTGGTATCCACAAAGTGCAGAAAATAAAGAGTCAGAAGATGGTAAAGGACAGTGAAGTGTTCAAACCACTCAAAGCTAGAGTTTCAGGCAATGGAGCTAGTTAAAGGATAAGACTGTTGTATTTTTCTTAGACGACGCACACAATGCAACGCTGAATGATGATGCAAAATGATGATGATGATGATGATGATGATGATGATGATTAGAAAGTGATCGAAACTACAATTCACTGCTCACTACTGAGTGAATGAGGGAACGAGGGGCTGATCTTGGACACAGGCTCGTTGAAGGAACTCCACAGTTGAAAACACCAGAGGAGCTTGAACCTCGTCTCCTCCGGTCATATCAGAGATGAAGTGACACCCCCCTGATCTGTGTCTGGTCTCTCTCCCCTCAGCGGATCAGCACTGCGAGCGGCGACGGCAGACACTACTGCTACCCCCACTTCACCTGTGCCGTGGACACAGAGAACATCCGGCGGGTGTTCAACGACTGCCGGGACATCATCCAGAGAATGCACCTGCGGCAGTACGAACTCTTGTGATGGGAGACCGCCGCTGTCAGCCTTCTGTGTTTTTTCTCCACCATTCTGCATCCTTGACGAACCCTTCTTCCTCCTCCTCCTCCTCCTCCTCCTTCCTCCTACTCCTCTTCCTCCTCCTCGTCTTCACCCCAAAACTTCACCCTTCTCCTCCCCCAAAGAAACCCTCAACAACCCCTGACCACCCCCTCCTGTCGAGGACTATGAAGTACTACTGAAGTGTGTCAAATCCTCTTCCTCTTCTTAACTTCTTAGCTTTTTGTACTTCTTTTTTTTTTTTTCTCTGAGACAGATTCATCCCCATTTCACCGATGTAAAAGGAAGGTTGGGGAACAAAGTTGTTGCGTGCCGCTTCTAATTTTTTTTTTCTCTTTTTCTTTTACTCCTTCCTTTTGAATGCCTTGATTTTTGTCATTCCACTAAGCCTTGGGCTACCTCCTTTTTTTTTTTTTTTTTTTTTTTGCCCCTTCGTGTCCTTCTGTTTTTTGGCTTTGTCATTGGACCTGAACTGGTGGGTGTGGATACATAAAAACACACCTACAGGACCTCAATGTAGAGGCAGTGTGTGTGTGTGTTAATGTGTGTGTGTGTGTGCGTAATGGAAGAGTAGGAGGAATGCCATGTGAGAGAGCGCATATGTGTGTGTTTATGTTTGTATGTCACCTGCCGGTTAAAAGCCGGCATCTCCACCATGACCTTTGCCCCAGTCTTTTTTTGTTTTTGTTTTTGTTTTGTTTTTTAGTTGATTTTTTTGCCCCGTCACCCCCTCCGACCTGCTTCTTCTTCTCTCCGCGTGGAAGACGACTGGACGCCGAAGAAAGCGGAGAGGACGGAGGGGAAACCGAGTGGATGAAGAGATAAATGCACTTTGCATCAGGTTCCTTAATAACTTTTTTTTTTTTTTTTTTTTGTTGTTGTTGTTGTTGTTGTTTTTTCTCCAGAGGAAGCATACACACAATGTAGCATCACAATATTTATTACCCTGTCACGATGTTAGCTTGCCGAGCTGCAGAGGGTGGACCGAGCAGCCGAGAGACATGTGGAGCGAAAGATTACACGACGTAAAATACGACAAGGACGACGTGAAGAAGGATTTAAATGAAGGAAAAGGGGACTGAGCTCTCTGCACCTTAGCCCTGCTGCCTCCACGGACTCGGATCTGCCTCCTTTTTTCCACACAAACCATCGTTTTAGCTTAGAGATACTGATGGGAGGGGAGGGTGGGGTGGGGCGGGAGGGGAGAGAAAAATGTATTGTTCTTTTTTCTTTTCTTTTCTTTTCTTTTCTTTTTCTTTTCTTTTTTTCCTTTTTGGTTTTGTTTTTTTTGTTAACTTGTACACTGTGCAAGGTTGAATTATCCTGTACAGACTGTAAAATGTAATATTATTTTGTACAACTTAATTGAAAGAAAAACAAATCTACTTGTAGATCTTTGTGCCTTGATTATGGCTGTACCTGTAAATGAGCTCAGATGTAAGTATGTTTTCGACTGCGCTGTACAGCTTGATGTCAAACTCTATCGGCAGCGGAAGACTGCGGGTAGGGGACTTTCTCTGTAGAGTTTAGTTTTTTCTGGTTTATAAAAAAAAAAGGAAATGCTGTTTAGTAAAAAATAAAAAATAGGGAAAAAATCCTAAAAACCTGTATACATTATGCAAATTAACCACTTACCTGCAGTGAAGACCAGATGTTGCAGCGCCATGCCTTTTTTTTTTGTTTTGTTTTCTTTTATTGGTTTTCTTTTTCCTCCTTTTATTTTATTTTATTTTTTGAATTTCACAGCTTTAAACAAACATTGGAAATTCATTGAAAGTGTCCAAATTGCAACCTGGTGTTGTTTTAATAGGAACCAACGTTTTTTCGATATGAAGTGTGTCTGAGATCTGTACTGATGTGCGTGCCTGTGCGCATGTGTACATAAAACAAACATAGACTCACAGACGCATTGTGTGTGTGTGTGTTTGAGGGCGAATGTGCGTTGTGTGTAAAATTTTATAAATGTATGTACATGTAAATTTATAGGTCTATATAAATATATATGTACAATTATACATGTTTAATTATGTGTGTGCCTAGGTGTACATACCTATGTATGTATACGGTAAATATGTATACATACACACATAGGAAAGCATGTTTAGAATGGAGATGAATAAATGAGAGCGTGCAATATTAGTAATTCTTTGGTCCTTTGGAGCCATACCCAATGGCACAGGCACTATGAATGTGTGAGCAGCACCCAACAAGACAAGCTCTTCTCCTTGTACAAACAGCATCAGCCTTTTCTTCTGCTACAGTACACGTCTATCCCCAAAAGAGAGTGAACTGACTGGAGGTGCAAAAACCTTGTTTGGCCTGGGAGGATGATTAAATGACATTTTTATTTTCTTTAAATAAAGAGGCACATTAGAGGACTTTGCTTTATTTCCATCTTGGTGTCCAGTTGTGTCCAGATTTGTTACCGATGAGGTGTTCTTGGGGTTTTTTTTTTGTCTTTTTTTGTTTTGTTTTTTTATTTATTTATTTTTCTCTGTGGTGCTGCAGTGGTATTTATGTGAAGGGTTCATACGCTCAGTTGCCAGTTTGTTAGGTACACCAAGCTAAAAATAATGCAATCTGATACAACAGTCCTTGAAGGTTCATAAAGGTTATACCGCTCAGTTTCTGTTGAGACTTTTACAGAGAGGCGTTGATTCAACTGCACGAGGATGTAGTTTGTGGTGCTGTTTAATTGTATTGCGTTATAAGGACAGGTGTGATTGTTACAAATGGGGCGGACAAAATAGCAGCACCACAAACTGCAGCCATCATACGACTGAATCAACACCTCTCTATTACAGTTTCAACAAAAACAGAGCATTATGATGTTCATGAAGGGAGCATTTATTGCGGGACTGTTGCATTAGATTGAAAGTATCTTTATTGTGTTTCGTCAGATTTTCATGCTTTAATATTGAGATATCATGATTCACAGTTATTCAGATTTAATGGCTCTGCACACCAACACAGTCATGTTGGGTGCTAAGACCGGTGCTCAGGTTGAAGTCAGTCAGAGCTATAGGCCTTTATCACTGGAGACATTTTGACATGTCACAGAAGGAAAAGCAAAAACTAATGGCCAAATTTCAATTCAACATATCTAGTTTCAGGGTCCTGGTGTTGTTCGTGCTGCCTCACTGTCACACTGTCCCGGTTTGCTGTGACTTGGTGCTTTTCCTCCTATGAAGTCAAATGCCTGTTGGGAAAAAGGCCTCTATGGCAAAATGAATGAGAACACACAGGGTCGTTAATAAGTAAATACTAATAAAAGAAATTTGCACAAAATGAGATCTGATTTTAAAAAAAACTAGGGATTATATTTGTAAAACAGTTTTAACACAATGAACATAAGTTTGACTAAACTGAATGTAGATAAACAAACTTCTCACCGATGACCTGAATCCAGGTAAAGCATTTTATTCTTAATTTAGTCCCCAGATTAAATATTTATCAGAGAGGGAAGGAAATGGGCCGTATGAATAAAACTCTCTCTCCTGGTATATATATAAGTTGTATCATGATCGAGCAGATTTTCAGGCTTTTTTTGTATTTATTATTTTCACTTGTCCTAGCAGGAAAAACAGGTGTCGGTAATAACATTAACGATGTTTCTTTCGATGACTTCATCCTGAGCAGGGGTCGGATCAACCACAGTAACTGTGTTTGTGTGCAGAGCCTCACAGGTGTTTTCACTTTCTGGCTGATTAGACCTCCGCTCACGTTGGAGCTACGCTGGAGAATAACGTGAGTTTACAGGACTTCAGTTAACTCCATTCCATACTGCATACACATCCTTTATGTACTATAAATCAACAACTTAAATCGAGGAGCTGGAACTAAATTAAAGCTAATTGTTGGTGGCAGTGAAACAGCTGCAAGAACAACCTAGAAAACAAAATATATACGTATTGTTTGGATGTTTAACTGGCAGGTATTGCACTGGTATCATTATCTTGTAGTATAAAACAGTGAAATATGGCGATTTCCTCTAAACCATTTGCAATAACAGGATATTATTAGCATTAGTTTGTATTGGTATGTAGTGTGGAATTGGGGCACAACATACGATGAAGGTGTAATTTGTTCAACAAAGAGTCAGGGAGGTGTCAGTCAGACACAGTCCTGTCATTTAAATCACCTGTGCAGGTTTCACTTTGGTGTACAGGGCCTTTAATATACAGACACTGACAAAACGTTTTGAACAAAATTAGGTTTGATATAAAAAAAAAGAGGGATATTTGAATAATAGTTCAATCACACATTATATAACCTTACTTCTAATACAGTTAATATCTATTCCCTTAACACAGACTGTCAGGAGTGAGCAATATAGATAGAGTTCTCTCATCATGATGTAAATTTAAATTTAATTTTAAACTGTATCATGATATTTTATTCTCTCTGAAAATGAAGCAGACTAGAGCTAAAGCATTTTTTTTTATTAATCAATTCCTCGATCAATAGAAAATTATTCAGTCAATTATTTAGCAGAAATGCTAAAGTTTGTTAGAATCTCAAATGTGAGGGTTCTGTTTTTATATCACTTCATGTTGAGTATCTTTTACTTTAGGACTGTTGGTCAAACAAAACACAGATGTTTCATACACTTAATGAAAAGCAAGTCAATCAAAAAAATGTATCGATAATGAAAATCTGACTAATCATGTAAATGAAATACCTGACAAATTGAGGTAATTTGTCATATTATTGCAAAAATCATATAAAAATATTGCCATAAAGCGGTCCTACTTACTGTTATACATTACCAGACATGTCCTAACATGTTGAGATATTAGAGACAGAGCTACTGCAGTTTATACACACACATCTGATGGATTTATATCATCTCAGTCCAGATGACACATCCTTTGTCCAGCTGTGTAAAACGCACAGATCAACAAAGAGAAGCTGTGAGACGGGTCTAGTGTGAACTGCTTCATCTCAGTGTCTCTATATGTCCCTAATATTTTGTACTCACATTTTATTTTACATGATTTTGCAAACACAAAATATTCGTGTTCACATGACTTTAATTTATTTCGAATACTATGAAATTGTTTCCATCTCTGCCGCCGAACATCTTGTGATATTTAGCATTTCAGCCACAGAGAAATACGGCTGTGGACGACGCAGTGTACCGTTATGTCAGCCTCTCGTATACACAGAAAAGCTCAAAAACACACCTTGAGGTTCTGATTTATTATGTGCTGTTCATCAGAAACGTTTCAACAATTTGGCAAAAACCCTCACAAACATTTGGCACAGAAGTCAGCAATAAATATATTCAGATATGCATCATAAAAACAACGAGAAACCCTGGATGGATGATCGGACGACAACAACAGAAAACTAACAGTGTTCACATCAGATTCACAGTTTAACATCAGAGTGAAGAGGCATAAACTACCAACATACATCTGACTTCACCGCCTTAAATCAGATCAGGGACAGTGTGTATTTACATATGTACTTGTTTGATTTGTCTTACTTTACGCCACATGTGTGTAGTTTCTAATAATTCAGACAAGTTGTGGGAAAACTTCACCCGTCTGGACATAAAAAAAAAAATGCTTTGTCATCACAGGTTACAACCACACGATCATCCTCAGTGTCAGAAGTGATAAACCTTGAGTCCCTTAAAGACATTTAAAATATATATTCAGGTCCTTCACAGTGCCGTAAAACATTAGGACAAACAAAATCGAGGTTGTATGAACAGATTTTTTTGGCCCGTTCGGGAGGACGAAAGTCACATTTTGCAAATCCTCACATCAAGTGTTTACCAACTGCGGTGAAAACCCCCAACTTCATGGCTCTGTCCTGGAACGTGGTGTACTCTGGGTAATGTAGTTCACAGAGACTTGTGCTTCCCCAGCAGGCAGAGGCTGAGGCACTGCAGCAGGCCTTTCATCCACAGGCAGTGAGCCAGGAACAGCAGCAGTAGGCAGGCGCCGGCCGAGCAGTACACGCCGATCACCGTGCTCTCCTCCGGCAGGAAGCACTTGGACAGAGCGTAACTGCCAGGTGACACTGATGCCTGGGGGGGGGGGTTGTTTTGTATTAATAGCAGATAAGAAGGTTTGGGAGCTATAACATCATATAAACACTTCCATTTGGAAACTGTTCTTTAAATAATATCACACAAAAACTTGACATGGGGGCAGCGAAATTAGGTCAAAATGAATCTCACACAATAATTCATAAATGCATCAACACAAGATGGATATATACTTTATTCATCCCCCGGGGGAAATTCAAATCAAAAACAAAAGAGACAAGCACACAAACATAAGGATGAAAACCAGCAGATTTAGCACTTTCTTGGCGTGAATATCAGAGGGATTATTCCTGTATTTGGTTACTCAAAGTAAATGAGTCTCATTAGTGATACTTGGCACAAACATTGGGCAGCAGATTGTTTGCTGTGGACACGACACTGACGTGTCATGGTCTTGTTACTATCAACTTGTTCACAAACAGCTGTGTATGTACTGATCCAGCAGATATGGAGCAACACTTTCATTCATTTGGAGTCGTCACTCTCTGTTTTTGGTCTCTACCAGCTCCTGATGGAAATATCTGACGCTTGAGCTGCTAAATGCTCCACTGTGTTCACCAGCTCGCCTCTGACTGTGTCTGCTGAGCAGGAAGCGCATGTACAGTGGGTTTTTAGAGCCGTTTCACTGAAACCACTGCTGCTAAAACAAGGCTATGGAAGCAGTGAGAGTGAACTACAAAAAGCCAAACAATGAGATTAACATTAAATTAATGAGAATAATTTTCCTTTCACACTGTCACATTGTCATTTATTACGTTGTTGCCATAAAAATACTGATTATAGCTGCTTTAAAAATTCAGACTATCACCATCGTTTGTTTGCATCATCTCGTAATAACTGGTTTTGAAACAAACAAATAAAAGATAAAGGAAGAAAAACAACAAAGTAAAAAGGTTCATACAATTACACAGTTTACTGACACTGAGAGTCTTTTTTTTTTAAGGTTTTGTGGTTTGTAAAGTGGCTGGATAGATTGTATGTACCGGTGCCTTTTATTTATGAAAATGATTGAATGGTTTTGAATGGTTGAAATTCTTTCCAAAAATAGAAAAGCATAAGAACAACCATCACAATCAAGTTCACAGAAAGAGCTTTTAATATCAACGTCATTATGGATCAACGGAGGAGGTTGAAACAGACATGTTGTGTTGTTACTCACCAGGATGAAGCTAGGGTTGTTTCTGTTCCTCCAGCTGAAGGATGGCACGCTGATTTCTGGGTACTTGTTGTCATGGAGAACCTCACATCCGCTGTGGGTGTGTCCGCTCAGGATGAGGCGGGGTTTAAACCACTGCAGCAGCTGTGGAAAGAAATCCACATGCACCTCAGAGAGCGGTTGCTGCTGGCTTACATCATCAGTTTCATCATCATCGTCATCCTTTCCTGTTTCTATACACAACTGTTTCTGACAGCCGGCTGTTGTACTGTATTTTAATTGGCTGAAGAAGAGATCCATGCGTTGAAAAACAAAACAAAAAAAGAAAACAGTAGAGGCGGTGTGATGAGACTGCAGAGTACTCACCCTCTGTGAGGCCTCCTTCGACAACACGTCATATTTCTCTCTGAACAACAGGTGTCGCTCTTCAGGTGGTGCAGCGTCCTGTCCTGTGCAGCCGGCATCACTCACCCTGTACAGAGGATAGTGCTGGAGAGCAGAACAGCCAGTTAGGGGAACATTATTACATTTCTTCAGGTTTTAGTGATTTTTTTTTAAAATCATTAAATCATGTTTTCATGCAATTTTATTTTTTTTAAAGACTGGTGATGTGCAGCAAAGATCCTGAGATACTTTAAAGTCTGAATATTGTGCTACAATAGCAAACCTGCAGCCAGGAAACTGTTTACAACAAACACTAGTGTTGAAACAATTTATCAGTTTAATCATCAACGCCATTTATCAAGAAAAATACTTGTTCCAACTTCTAATATGTAAAGATTTGCTTTGCTTTTCTCTGCTTTATATCATTTTGATATTTCTGGGTTTTGGATTGTTTGTTGAACAAACACAAACAAACTCCGACACATTAAAGACCAAATGACAGATTAATCAGTGGAGCAAATAAACACTAAATCTTTCACCACCAAAAGACAAGATTGGCTGTGTTTTTGTTAAAGTAGTAGTAGTAGTAGTAAAGTAGCAGTTGATAATTTGTTTCCACTATTTCTGCCAATATAATCTATTGTATTCTGTATTGAAGCTTTATGATGCTTAAAATGAGTGAAATATTGAAGGCCAAAACTTTTGTGGCTGCACCATTACATCAAATGGAAAAATTTTAGATGCATTATTTTATACACATTTCTCCAGAATTCAGTCTGATATATTTGTTTTCTCTAGAAACATTCGGATTTTTACTACATGTATAACTTAAAATAAAAAATCTTTGGGTTTGAACAGTGGTGGATCAGTCAGGTTTAAGAGGTTATTAAACCTATTAGGGCTCCAACTAATAACTATTTCGTTTGTTTGTATTAAATGTTCTGTAAATTCGATTTTAAACAATAATGTTGCAGCAAACAACTTTTCCTCTGTGTAAATAAATAGTAGAGTAATGGCGTCCTGAGCAGAAAGGTCGTAATCTGAGTCTCTCTGCTGTTTGATTTGGTATCCTTCTGGCAGCGCGTGCATGTGAGTGCATCCCAGAATTCCCTCCACTGAAGAGTAAACCATGTTTTCATTCAAAAAGGCCTCAGACAGAGTAAGACATGAGGTGGACTGGCCATGGGGACTGAAGCTCAAATACCGGTCGGCAGGTGGACTGTCATGACATCCATGAAGTTTGTAAAGTTTTTAGCGGCTCCTTCAGAGTCGTTTGTCCGAGGTTGAAGCTCTTTCCCAGTCAGACTCTGAAGCCATTACTGGTCTGGCCTAGATGGACGGCACTACGAGCGGCTAAAAGGTCCAGCTTGACTCGGAACTGACCTTTCTTGTCCTCCATGTGTGAGTAACTTGATGGCTACACATTGTTACATGGCTGTTTTCATTACTGACCGGCTACAGTAGCCATGATAATGTTTGCTGACTAGCTGTTTCCGATATTATGAATGTGTTCAGCAAATGTTGCTATTGCTAGCTGGCTAACTGCTAGCATTGCTGTGGAGTAAAGAAATAGTCTTTTGTTGGCTCTCCTGTGCACAGGGTAACTTTATTCACTTGTGTTTCTTGTTGTGTTCAATGGCCGCCTTCTCTGTGCTTCATAACATTTAGCTGACTGAGAGCGCGCGGGGAGGGAGGCCGGAAGTGTGGCCGACGAAGCGTTTGTTTTGGTCTGAGATGGTGGTGATCTAGTGGTTGTGACGAGCGTTTACAGAGTAAATCCATAAAATGTCAGAAAATAATTAGGAACCACAAGTCTTAACAAAAATTGATTATTTGTCTGAAAAACGGGTTAAATTAGGTTCTGTGTATTAAAAATTAAATCATGCAAAAGAAAATTCTAATTCCTGGACACTTTCAGCACTTGGCTCATTAAAAATGCAACATTACAAGGTATCTTCTGATTCCTTGTGAAGGTCTTGAAATGATGCATTTTAGATAAACTTGGTGCCAACTATGAGGGAGTTCAAACTTTTGTCTCTTATGTCTGAAGAAAAGTTGAAATTTCCAAATGTCCAGTGAACAAGAGAAAAGCTGCA